>NW_027618543.1:65000-67500 GCF_964187855.1 Myxine glutinosa | reverse complement strand
GATCAAACCTTGGCCTCGTGATCGTCTCTTTGCTCCTGCCTGCCCTCTGCTTGGTCCCGGCTCTGCTCCTGGCTTCACCTACCTGGCTCCTTCGTTTCCTCAGGGCCGCTCCCGTGGGTTGGGACCATTGTTTCACCTCCTCAACCTTGGCCTTGTGCTCGTCCCTTCGCTCCTGCCTGACATGGCTCTGCGGTACTCCGCCGCAAAGGCTCCTTCTGCTCAATACCCACTCCACCCCCCATCATGCATCTCTGCCATCAAATCAAATGGACTCCTCCGACGACCCAGGTACATTCACCGTGGCTCCGGTTGTAAGTTTGTATACTTGCAATCAGGTCACTCCATCCCCGTCCTCTGGTCGGCTCAGCACACTCTCACTCTTCGTCCCAGCGCCGCACACATTCGCACCTCCTGCCTACGGACCCTGGCTAAATCACCTGAATTCATCCCTGCTGTTCAAAACAACATCAAGCTCACCCTGTTCAACACCCGGTCCCTCAACAACAAATGCCTCATCCTGAACGAATACATCCTGGATAACAAACTGGACTTTCTCTGTCTCACCGAAACCTGGCAACAGCCTCTGGACTACTACACACTCAACCTCACCACAACCAATGGATATTCCTACGTCAATAAACCACGCTCGGGGGGACGAGGTGGTGGAATTGCCGTTATCCACCGTCAAGACATCAGGACCAGCCTCATCCCCATCGCCTCATCCTCATCATTT
The DNA here is from genome assembly GCF_964187855.1 of Myxine glutinosa. Classification (NCBI taxonomy): domain Eukaryota; kingdom Metazoa; phylum Chordata; class Myxini; order Myxiniformes; family Myxinidae; genus Myxine; species Myxine glutinosa. The sequence goes on along the minus strand of NW_027618543.1, from coordinate 66,767 downwards.
GAACACCTGGCTTTTAAACTCTCTGGTCGCACGCAGTCAGTCATGGCTGTCGTCTACCGCCCTCCCAAACCACACCCATCATTCCTGTCTGACTTCTCCTACTTTCTGACCCAGCTATGTTCCCTCTCCCCCTCAATCCTCCTCCTTGGTGATTTCAATATCCACATGGACTCCACTGACTCCACAATAACCACTGACTTCACTGATTTACTCACCTGCTTTAACCTCACTCAACATGTCGACTTTCCTACCCATATCCGTGGTCACATTTTGGACCTTGTCTGCTCCACTGGATTAAATTTGCACCATCTCTCTGGCTCCGACCTCACCCTCTCTGACCACTTAGCCATCACTATGACCATCAACATCCCCACGCCAACACCAAGACATTATCGCACTATCAACTTCCGTAAGCTAAACGCTCTTTCACCTGCCTCATTCTCATCCACCCTCTCTGAAAAAATGTCCACTTCTCCCTTCGTTGACCTCCACACCCCTTCCGACCTCACTGACGACTACAACCACACTCTCTCCTTCTGCCTTGACCAACTTGCGCCTGTAAAAACCAAAACAGTTTCTTTCACCCATTCTGCTCCCTGGTTTACCCCTGAACTCCGCCTGATGAAAACTCGTGGCTCGCCAACTTGAAAGACTCCGCAATAAAACAGGTCTCACAGTTCACTCCCAATCCTACAAGGACCACCTACAACACTACAAAGATGCCCTCTCCCGCGCCCGCTCCGCCTACTACTCTCAAATTATCCACTCTGGCTCCGGAAACCCAAAAGCACTCTTCTCGACAATAAACAAAACTCCTCCGCCCCCTAAACACCACCACCCAGTCATTCACAGTAGACAACTGCATCTCCTTCCTCTCTTTCTTCCAACGCAAAATTGACAACATCTACAACAGCTTGACCACCGCCGCACCCGCTCCCCCTCCAACCACCTGGCCCCCCCTTGTCCTGCCATCCCCTGTCTCGGTTCTCCCCAATCTCCTTCGACAAATACACTAAACAGATCACAAAGTCAGCCTTCTTTCACCTGAAAAACATTGCCCGTCTCCGCTCATCCCTCTCCTCCACGGCTGCAGAAACCCTCATCCACGCCTTCATCACCTCCCGTCTGGACTACTGCAATAGCCTCCTCTATGGTTCACCCTCAAAAATCACCAATAAACTCCAATACATTCAGAACTCCGCTGCCCGTCTACTCACCCATTCCCGGACCCGTGACCACATCATCCCCGTCCTTTACAAGCTTCACTGGCTCCCCATCCCCCAGAGAATCCAGTACAAAATCCTCCTCTTGACATACAAAGCCCTCCATAACCTGGCCCCATCCTACCTGGCTGACCTCCTCTCCAGACACACTCCCACCCGCAACCTCCGCTCTGCTGGTACCAACCTCCTGACCCCCTCCATCCGGACCAAATTCAGATCCTGGGGGGACAGGGCCTTCTCCATCGCTGCTCCCACCCTCTGGAACTCACTACCTCACACCATCAGAGACTCCTCCTCACTCACCACATTCAAAACATCATTCAAGACCCACCTGTTCAACACTGCATTCAACATTCAACCCACAGCATTTAACCCCTGACTATCTCTTCTCCTTCTCCCTCCTTTTGCTTTAAATATTTCCCTATTGATTCTTGTCTTTTTGCAATTGTTGTTTTCATGTATTGTTATGCATTATGTTCACTCTGTCAAAGCGCCTTTGGGCTTCTTGAAAAGCGCTATACAAAATAAATGAATTATTATTATT
>NW_027618543.1:12500-60000 GCF_964187855.1 Myxine glutinosa | reverse complement strand
CACCTTACATTTGAATGTAGCTGCCACACTGGTAAATGACCCTCTCAGACCACTACATTTTTGATGAACCCACTCAGCGCACATTGTACATTGAATTGAGTTCACTCCGACACCCTTCCTGCACACAGCACACGGCCACTTCCCAGTTCTTTCCACCTCACCACATGCTTTACCACGTGAGTGAAGGAGGAGCGCCATCTGGATTGCCTCACATACATGGCGCTGTGGATAGCGACTGCGCGCCATTGTTGGAGCAGTTCCCACGCGAGTGGTTTCAGGCCACCTTGAACCGCCATTTCAGTGCCGGCACTATACAAAAGGCCATTATTTCTTTTCTTTTACTTTCGTTTCCCCTTGTTTGTAGACGAGTGAGTGGAGACGTCTCAATTAGGAATTTTCGTTTTTACCTCACCTCTCATGGTTACTTGCATTTATTTTCATTAAATCATTATTTGTCGAATTTTACTTTCATTGTATTGTGGATTTTGCTGTCCCGTCTTTGTGTTTGTGGGTTCCGATTAACCCTTCCATGTGTTACCGATCAGGTAAGACTTCGAACCTTCCCGTGCCTGTCACTACCGCCAAGGTGGGTATACACCTACATACATACATACATACATACATGCATATTTATATACATATATAAAATCAAAAGAAACATCAAATCTTTAGAAGGACACTCATTGAAATCCTCCACGCAAAAATGAAAAATATTTGAACACAGAGGTAAAGTTCAGCTATCTTTACAAAACACATGTCAATAAACAAGAGGTTGCCTCAATCACAAAAAAGCATGAACATCACAAGGGGTGGTGCAACAAAAGTCACAGCACTGCAACACAAAGGCACACACCTGAATACAGTCAAAACAAAATGACACAGGAATGGACACAACACTCCTAACAGTCAAGGACAGAATGACAGCAGTCCTCAATATTGTGTGTGTCCTCCCTGAGCTGTGATGCAGGCTGTACACCTCCGACGCATGCTCTGTACCAGGCGTCTGATGCGGTCCTGGGGGAAGTCTATCCCACTCCTCCTGCAAGCCTTGAATGAGCATTTGCCGATTGACAGCCATTGATCTCCTCGATGCAAGACGTCGACCAAGCTCATCCCATAAATGCTCAATGGGATTGATGTCAGGGGAATAAGGCATCCAAGGCATCACTTCAACACCCTGTTCCTGGAGGAAGTTGGTGGTCAGGCGAGCAGCATGGGGTCGAGCGTCGTCCTGCTGGAAAACCACGATATCAGGATGAGCCTGGAGAAATGGCAGCAGACGAGGTCTCAAAACGTCAATGACACAACGCTGACTAGTGAGATTGCCTTCGATGACGACCAGAGGTGTCCTGAAACGGGTGTAAATGCCAGTCCATACCATCACACTGGGTCCTCCCAAACAATTGATCTGGCGAATACAGCATGATACAAATCTTTCCCCACCTCTGCACCATACCCGTTGATGCCCATCAGCAGCATGGAGGCAAAATCTGGACTCATCACTGAACAAGACTGCACTCCACTGTTGCTGTGTCCAGCGGCGAACAACACCACTGACGCCGCCAGCAGAGTCATCACAAGGGCACAGGAGGGGTGTGACGCCCCGCCCCGAGGGGTGATGATTGGTCGGTACCATGGAGCGATGAGATAGCACTCGCTGATTGGAGCGTGCGCAGACGTCATGATGGAACGTTCGAGACCGAGGGTAAAAAGGACATGTCCCAGCATTTTTCCCTCTCTTGCTTCGTAGATGTGGTCGCAAGCGGTCACAGTTCGTGCTCTCTCTCTTACGCTAGGTCCTCGTTGTGTGCAGTAGCATTTCAGGCTCGCTCTTGGTGGTGGCATTCGCACGCTCGCTCTGTTCATACTGCGTGGAGGGGATCCTTTCCCCGATTCGTTAGTGCTGGCTTTGTGATGGCTGTGTGCACCTCAGAGACCTCGGTGCTATGTGGAGCGTGGGACGAGGACGGATCGAGGGCCTGTTCGCTTCACATTCGGCGGCTGGGGTGAACGCAGCTGCGCGCCAGGGCCTGTTTCTCGCGCAAGGACCAGGTATCCGTGCCACGCCGACGGGGTTGGGGGACCGCTTGAGGAGACTGCAGAGTGCAGGCAAATGCACCACACAAACACATTTTTACTTTCGTTCTTTTATATCTCCCTTGTCTGTTTTACGAGTCCATGTGGGGCACCCCAAATAGGAATTTTAGTACTGAACATTTCTTGTTCCCTGGCATTATTTTTATTAAATCCTTTATGTGTTGAACTTTCATTCCTTGGGTCAGACCGTGCAGGTAAGCGCCCGCTGCCCTCCACCCCCTCGCGTATTAACACCGCCAGAGGTTGGGTGAACGCCTCGGAGGTAAGCTCGATCGGTCATTCGTCTGAGGCCAGTCTTTATCGGCACGGACACGACAACGGACACGACAACACACACACACAACACACACACAACACACACACAACACACAACACACACACAACACACACACACACACACACACACACACACACACACACACACACACACACACACACACACACACACACAGTCGGACCCCGGTATTTGCGGGTTCTGTGTATTCGCAGTTGATAAATTGCAACCTGCTTCTCTATTCGCGGCCCTATGTCCCGTGTATTTGCGGTTTTTCACGGGCGCAAAAAATAAAAAAATAAAAAATAAAAGATCACGAGCCGCGAACATGACAGTTATAAAATCCATCTTTCACCAGCCACGCACAAAGCAGCTGGACATATGGAAGAAAACATCTACGAGCAATGAGCATGATCTGCTTCTACAATTGCGGTGCTGTGCTTCACGTTTTCACTGCTTTTGCTGACAAGTGAGCTTCGTGGAATATCCCGCCATTCACACTGTGAATTAATTGCTCCACGTGATATCCTACCGTTCAAACGGTAAACATTGCTTCGTGGGATTAGGAATGCGGTTAATGAAGAAAGGAGCACGAAGTTGGTTTCCAAGTTAAACATAAAAGTTGAACTATGGATTGATTTTTCACCAGCTCACCACCAGCATACAGGAAAATGGAGAGCAATCTGGTTCTTTATTTATTCATTTACTGGTTTCGCTCGGAAGATTAAAATGTCAGGGTCACCAAACAAAGCACAAAATAGGGTTTGGCTAAAGGTGTTCAAATTTAGCTGAAATAAATTTCAGCGATTATAATCAAACTGGATAAAGAAAAAAAGAAATTTGAGCACTGCCTCCCTAAATTTAGCTGAAATAAATTAATAAAAATATTTATTTTCTCCTCTACAATATACAACCCTCCCTCTTTTCTACCCCAAATTCATGCCTTGAATTTATTTTCCTTTAACAGGTTGTTTTTTTAATACGAGTTGGCCTGTTTGGTATTCTCACATGAAGGCATAGCTGATGATACTGGGATGCCAGGATTCCATTGTTGATTTTTACATTGTCTAATAAATATGCATGAAATGTATGTAAAAGTGCATGCGCATATCTTGATGTCCTTGGCTTATCATAAAATGTGTGTACAAGTGTCTCGATTAGCTTTAGTCATTTTAGGCAAATCCTATCGATTAAATATAAAAAAAACATTTCTATTCAGTTTAGGTTAAAGTGCGAAAATGCAAGAAATGCTAAATAACGCTCATACAATGTTGTGCATTTGGATTCTAGATTTAAGAGGTGGTCAGACTTTGAGGTAGATCAATAAACCAGGAAAACTGGACTGACATACGTTGGCACGGTTGATAGTGGGAGACCACCAGAGGGTGAAGCGTCGGTTTGGGATTTGATTGAGACCCGAGCGCTGTGCATTTGTGAGCTTCTTATACTTCATCGATTCCTCAAAGCCACTTGCCTTCTCCCTGTACAGACATGGTAATGAAAAGCATGAAAGTTTTGAATAGAGCCAAGCAATTATCAAACAAATCAAAAGCAGTGATTAAATTAAAGAGACATTTATGAGCATGAAATATCCACTTTTAACAGTCTGAGAGATGATGGAAATGGAATGCCTGCTCACCAGAAAAGTCCTTCCCAAGTGGGAAAGTAAGTGCCCTTGAAAAGTGTGTGCTCTAGAATGCCCTCAACACCGCCTAGTGCCTGAATCATGTCTGTGCGGTAGTTGTTCAGGTTCCATAGCTTTCCGTCATGTCGCTGATGGGTCCACCAGAAAGGGTTTTGCTTGAGCACCTGCATCATTCAATTAGGAGTAAAACAATGCAATTCTTTTTAACGCAGGATTAAAATAATACAAGATGGTGATGTACTTTGTATTAGAACGAAATTACCATGATGCTTTACTCCTATAAATCAAACAATTAGGGAATGTAGGGATAGACAGACCACCAGAGAGAGAGAGAGAGAGAGAGAGAGAGAGAGAGAGAGCGGGAAATGGCAGATATAGACAAACAGCCAGAGATCGAGAGAAATAGACACACAGAGCGAGAGAGATGGACAGACATATAAGATAGATATATAGCAAGATAGACAGATACTGTTATAAAGGCACTACCTGGTATTGTTTAAAGTCCGTGCGTACACGCCAGCCCTTGTCATAGGCTAAAGTGTGCCTGTCTTTCTGGAAAAGGGTGTTGATGCGTGGAATGCCACGATCCCAAGAATCCTCCAGATCTTCCAAGGTTAAGCGCCTGTGGATCGAGGAAATATAACAACCTAAATAACAGAAGCACCAAAGTTTTTGTCTGTGGCCGTGTCTCAAAGGAATTAAGTGCGACTAGCAAACCTGTTCTGGGCAAGTGCTTCCTGCCGTTTAAGTGCGTACTCAGCCCAGACACGTTGCGAGTCAATGAACTCGCTCTCCCAGGGCTGGATGTAGCGATACAAGTTTGGAATGAGCTGATCCTCCTCGTGGCTCATGCCGGAGCGGAAATGGGTGATGCCTACGTCGGTCTGCTTCGACCACCTATATAACGACGTACAGCAAGCACAAAGCACACGGCAAAATAAGTTCTGAAACGCATCATGCCCAAACAAAACACAACAGCAGAAACATCCACCAAGATGAACAACGAGGCTGTATGGTAGTATTGCATTGAAGGTAAGAGGAATATTATCGTTTTCAACTATCGATGAAGCAATGATAAAGATATATAAAAGGCATGTTGAGATGTAAAAAAAAAGAAAAGCCCCCACCCAAAAAAACCACAAAAACCCAGTAAAACACACCAACTTAAAACATCGAGCAAGTAATAGTGAGCAATTCCAACCCACCTCCACCTTCCCATAAAATAATTGTAATCGTGCAGCTTATAAATAAATCATCAGTCAGGTGACAGTGATATTAAAGCCAAAAATGCCATTTCATAATTACAAAATCTCAATAACTACATCATGTTGTTGCAGGGATGCGGTAGCTGTTAAAGGGGACAACGTAGTCTAGTTATGTCAATATTAAATGTTCAGTACAAGACGGACGGTATTTGTGCATAAGCATCACGACGTGTCGAGGTATAGAGACAGATTTGTGATCCCTCCATTATGTAATGCGTCTGAATCCCATTATCCCTTGTTAGGCCTTCAAAAAATATATATTTTCCTCAGTTATCTGTCCTTTAAATGTTTATTTTAAGGTGCACACGAGCCTTGGAGTGCGAGGCATTCTCGAGGCACCCGGCGGTAAACCATAACATTGGTTCGTCAGGATTGGGATTGGTCCAAATCCAGTGCCCGTAACAATATCAACATGTCTTTCAAGCCAAAAATGGTAAAATACTCGTGGACAAACCGTAGATCCGATTGAGGGATGAGCACGTGTCCCATCGACAGCATGCCTAGTCCACCCAACTCTTTCGGTGTGTAAAACACCACGGGAGGGAAACGACTGGGCATCTTGGAGTTGAGGCCGATCTTGATTCGGGTCTGAATCTTGTTCTCACACTTAACCAGCAGGTCCAGCAGTTCCTGTGTGTTCACCACTGCTTCACGGAAGTAGGTCATCAGACCAATGAGTGCAGTGTTCCACTTATTGACAATCTGTACACGGAAGCAACAAGGATATTGAGAAATGATGAAGCAAAAACAGACCACTCACCATTGACAAAAAAAGAAAAAGGAAAACCGACAACAATAAGTTTAACAAACAGTTATACACCCCTGTACCTTAGTAAAGGTTGTGGAGCCTGAAGCCATAAGGATTTGCCGCACACGGTTATGGAAGCGTTGCATGGACTCATCGTCAACGCGCAGGAAACACTGAGCTGTACGTTCCTTCGTGACCTGCACGGATTAAAATTGCATGTCAATAAAAACAGCAGGATTCGTTTTCTATACAAGAGCAAGGATCATAACATGGAAAAGTGATAGTGTAAATAAATAGGTTCATTGGCTTTAAAGAATTGCATTCTGGGTGTTCTCCAGATCCGACACCAAATAATTAAACCTCTTTCCAAATATTAAGAAACATCTGCACGAGAAGCACTTGCGAACTTCTCAAGGAGGTAGTGGAATATCTGGAGAGGTTAAAGGATAAGTACATAGTTGCAAGTAAACAAATAGTTGCAGGAACGACATGAAAAATGCATCGACGGAGAGTGATGAAAATGAAATATATAGAGTGGTTTTGTATTGGTCTACAGTAACATTTGGAACTCCCCTCATAACGAAATACTCATGATGAATGCACCTCATTCTGCAGGTTCCAGACACCATCACGATGAGTGAACTCTTCGTAGGAAGTGCGACATTTTGGCAGGATGCGGCACTCAAATCCACACATGTTGAAAAGCAGATTGGGATTATCCTTGCTGTATACCGAAACAAAACTGTTCTCCCATTGCACGGTTGTCACAGAGCGGGGCAGCCGATTCTTGATGTCCCAGAACACAGCCCGTCCCCTGAATGCAAAAAAGAAAACAACCAATCAAACAATGGCAACACAGCCCAACATCGCGAAAATACATTGATGAGCCTTTGGGTAACGGATCAACAACAAACTCGAGCAATGCGACTGTCGCCAATATGCCTCCGCATAGTCCCTGCCCATGATAATGGGTAGATGCCCTCGTTCACTGTCGTAAAAATTAACAAGTTTGATTTAAGTCAATTCAGCTGTTTTCAAGCATCACATTTTCACCAGCCATGACAGGTTTTACATCGATCAATGAAGCAGTTTCAGAGAAGGGAGTTTTTTAAATATTGGCTTTCAAGCTAATATGGCTGCCATACCACATGACATATGACCTGAAAAAATGTACACTCTGTATATGTATGGGTAGGGGATCACATTTGTGAAGTTTCTTGTTGATCGGATAAGGTTCATTTTCCTATCCAGGATGGCTGCCAAACCACATGACCTACAACATCATCATTTTCAAACTATATGCAACAATGGTGTTAGATGATATTTGTAAAATTTTGCACCGATAGGGGAGGCGGTTTCAGAGATATAATTATTTAATATTTTCCTTCAATCCGATATGGCTGCCAAACCATGTGACCAATGATGTTTTCGTGATAATCTTTTAATCACCATGCCTAGTCAATGACACACGTAAAGTTTTGAGTCAATCAATTTGGTGGTTTGGGAGAAGATGTTTTAGGGTTTTAGGTTAAATCCAATATGGCTGCCAATCAATGTGACCAATGATGTCATAAATTTAATATTTCAATACAAATGTGGTCATACATCATGTGCATGCAATTTCAGATTTTGAGGATAAGTAATTTGATTAAAACATTTTTGGCTGGTATACCACTTCCCCTATGATGTCATCATTATCATGCTTTTGTTCCCCATTGGGAGTACTTGACAATGTGCCATGTTTCCAATTTTTCCATTCAGCGGTTTCAGACAAATAATTTTTTTCTTATTTATATTTAATCCAAGATGGCTGCCATTCCACGTGACCTATGACGTCACAATTATCATAAAAACATTCTGCATGGGTGTCACTCCCACACTGAAAGTTTTGCCTCAATTGGACTTGTGGTTGCTGAGAAAAATGAGGTTTAGCCCGTACAGACGGACGGACAATCCGAAGAAAACATAATGCCTCAGGCCACCTTTAGGGGCAGAGGCATAAAAATGACCTCATCCCTGTGAAAATGACATCTTCACAACGAAGCACGGTGCTTTTAATGATACATTTATTTTTGATAATGAGGCATTACAACTTGCATTACATTACAACTTTTAGTTTATGAAAATGTTCGATAACAAGTGAACAAGAAAACAAGTTTTAGGGCTGCACACTTTTTTCTGTTTTTTAAAGTTTTAAACCTTTTTTTATTTTTATTTTTTAATTAAATTTTGATCGATGAAAATGTACCAGAAAAGAGGACCGTGGGCCAAATTTCAGCTCTCTTGGACGTATAGAACCTAGAAAACGAATGGCTCAAATATTTGAAATGGGACAAACAAATAAAGTTCAGATTACGTTAAATAAAAGTGTGTCAAAAGTTATGGCTTTTAAAGGTTTACGATTTCACTCGACAGCAGCTTTTGAGAATATGTATTTTGTACACATTTTATGGGGTGGCCATCTTTTTCCCGTGCCATCCATATATATATATATGAAGTACTACTTTACTACATGATTAAATAATCAAATCAATCAACTTATGCAAATATTTCCGGACATTCTTGAAGTGATGAAACCCCCCCCCCCCCCCCCTTGTTTTCTGTACGAATGCCCATCTCATCATCGTTTTAAAAAGCCAAACTTTCGAAGTAGTAGGTCGTCAAAGCTTACAGGTTGACATCATGCTTCATGAGACGCATGCGTGCATCACGTGGCCAGCACTTCTTGTTGTTATACCCAACTATGTTCTCATTGTTGGGGTCAGGGTGCTCAGTCAAGTAGCGCTGAATCAGATCCCTTGCCTCTTCGGCCGTGAATCTGGTGACCAAAAAAGGATATCAGTGAATGCACAAAAGGAGGAAATCAGGAAACTTGTACAACTACTGCAAAGCATAGACCAGTGGTATTCAAGCTATGTGATCATAAAAAGGTAAGGCAATTAACATCTTTGGATGTAGATCGATTTGAAATATAAAGATTTGTGCAGATAACATGTGATCAAACCTACTTTGAAACGGTGTCATGTCAACGACTTTCTTCAAGATGAAATTTAACTGCCAATTGTATTAAACATGGCAAAACATTACATTGACCACCACCTTTGAAAATATAGAGAAACCAGAAAATCTAATTTGACGCGAATGCGTCGAGGGATATGCTTCCGCCTACATTAGATGTCAACCTAATGTTACTTTTTCTCTCAATTAAATTAAAGGTCACACAAGGGAGCGGAGGGGTGAGGAAAAGAGGGAGAAAAGTAAAAGAGAGAGAACATCACATTCTTCAAATTCAAGTTATGGTCTCCGTAAGGATTCTCAAAGGGTGCATGACCTTTGACCCATTGCACATACAATTTAATCTGTTAATGTTCCACTTTTTATTAAAATCTATACTTGTGCCAGGTTTGGTTGAAATCCCTTTAGTATTTCACAAGCTAATGCGTTACAAATATTTACAATTAAAGGTCGTGACCTTTGAGCTTTTGCGGCCAAATTATGACAAAGTAAGGCCAAGGCAGAGACCTGAAGAAAATGTGGATTTTGTCAATGTATCGGCAGAACAGGCGGATTGGATGAGTGATCTCGGTGGCAACATCTTGGAACGAGAGGAAATCGTTCGGCATTTGTGGTGGTCCGGCCATCTCGCTGGCACGATGTAGGCCCAGCACAAGAAGATCCAGAACAAGGCCATAATATTGCACCACAAAAGAAGCAAACTGCAAGCCCCGGATGATGCCATACGAGTTGGTGTGGTTCATATCCTGCACAAAAAATGAGGTTCCATTAGACCACCATATCATTAACAGTAAGTAAGAGCATATCCAGTCATTATGAAATCAGCTTTCCTTGCATTGTCAACTCAGAGTTAACCCTCAGAATTACTGTATGGTAAACCAATACAAGTGTGCCTTGGCTTCACATGCCTCGAAAAACCGACCCAACAAATACATGTAATCTATACTTGGTGCCGAAATGAAGTCGTTTCTCTTCTCCAAAAGTCTGATCATCTAATCGCCATTTCGGATTATGTTCCGATCCCAACTCTGGATACGTTACACCTCAACAAAACCCCAAAAAAGGAAGAAAGGAATATCTTCGGACATGTGCAGAGCTTTTTTTTGGAAAAGTTTGATTTCCTGATTTGCTTCCCAAACATTCTACCTGTGGCATTCAATGTTCTTTCCATGGAGGACTAGTGGACTTTCTTCAAGCTTGCAAACAGTCGTCTGCATTGGGAGATGCCAGCAAGAGCTACACATTGTACCAAAGCCAGGGTGTTTGGTTAAGTGTTGTTTTTGGTCAAAATCAATGCAGTTTCCATATTCCTGGGGAAATCCTTTGTCCTTTTCTTCAAATTTTGCAAATTCCACATTTTACACATTATAGCGCCTGGTCGTGAAGAAACCCAGCACCAGAACCAATATTCAACAATTACAAAGAAAATAATCATTGGCCTTTGTAAGTGACTAACTGACACTCAATGGCCATTCAGATCATCAGCTGGTAAACATTGCATCAACAATGCTTCGACCCTTTACTTCTACAATCTCTCTGAGCATGAAATCCACAACCGAAGTTGTGTCCAAAGGTCATCCAATCAGATATGGAAAGAGAGAGAGACAGACACACAGAGAAAAGTGCCTTTCCAAATTTAAAAAAAGAACACTCCTGGTTAAGGTTGTGACCATGTACGTGTACACAGAAAACCATTTTTTTAATGTTTCCAAAAAAAAAAAATCCGTAAACGTCTGAAATCTGTAAACTTAGGTTCGGTTGCTAATCTATACTAGAAAAGGAGTCAGCCTCTAAATCCAGTCTCCATCCATCCAACAACCCTGGTGTTGGGCTAGCGGCTAGGGTGCCGGCTTAGGATCCAAGGATCCTGGGTTCGAATCCCGGTCGATCGCTGAATTAACGCCAGGGGGGTTGACTCAGCCTGTCATCCTTCCGAGGTCGGCTAATTGAGTACCAGTTCACTGGTAATTCCCTGTTTGTCGTTAAAGGCGGCAAAAAGGGTTGGCGTCAGGAAGGGCATCCGGCCGTAAAACATTGCTTCAAAAAGGGGACCGAAAAACAACAACAACCACGGTTCCCGAAAAAGGCCAACCCCCGCTTTGCAGGGAAAAATGGCCTCTAAAGGTGGTTTTTTAAAAATTTTTATCCATCCATCAGTTCAGGACGGGATTTATTCCGCCAGCCTATCAGATCAGTTCTCTCCCGTCCTGGGTGGGGTGAAGAGATGCGGGCCTTGCAAATATATAAAGTAAGTACACCCCATGTAAAGTTTTGACTTTTTCAACATATTTCAACATACAGCTATTTGATCTTCATGTCAACAATATTGACAGATAAAGGTGATATAATACAACAAATATCATGAAACATTCACATTTTGTAGTCCATTGTATAATTTAAATAAACATAAATGCAAATTTCACATGTGGAAAAAGTAAGTGCACCCCTACATTTATCACTACTTCAAATACGTAAAATTAGAATCAGGTGCACCAGCTCAGGTGCAAAAAAAATTTTTGTATACTGAATCGAGGCTCGTGAAAGAGCTAACATTTATTTCACAAACAAATCAACCAGACAAACAAGATATATAAAAAGAGGGAGCGGAAGACAAGATGGGGAGAGAAGGGGAAGCACACAAACATAACATTTGAGAGCAGGGAGATGTGTGGGAGGGAGAGGGCTTGGGGGGAGGAGGCGTGGGAAGGGGGGGGGGGGGGAGGGTGGGAGAAGTATAAAACACAAATGATTAGAACATCGTTAGAGAGGATCTTGGAGGAACCGGTCTTATTTAAACCTCAGACATTTAGTTTGGTTTGCTCTTTGTTGTTGAAGTGTGTGGCGTCACCATGCCTAGATCAAAAGAGCTCTCTGGTGAGGACTTCAGAAAGAAGGTTATAGATGCCTACGAGTCTGGGAAGGGATTTAAAAAAGATCTCCAAACAACTTGAAATCAATCATTCGACTGTCCAGAAGATCATCTACAAGTGGAGAAGATTCCAAACAACTGCCAACTTGTTCAAGCCAGGCCACCCCAGCAAGTTCAGCCCGAGAGCAGACCGCAAGATGATGAAAGAAGTCTCGAAGAACCCCAGAATGTCATCACAGGACATACAGGTAGCTCTTGCCACTGTTGATGTCAAAGTGCACAAGTCTACCATTAGAAAGAGGCTGCACAAATTTGATCTACATGGGAGGTGTGCCAGGAGGAAACCTTTGCTGTCCAGAAAGAACATCAGGGCAAGACTAAAGTTTGCCAATGAACACCGAGGCAAATACCAGCACTTCTGGAACAATGTGCTTTGGACAGACGAATCAAAGGTAGAGCTATTTGGCCACAGTACCAGAAGACATGTTTGGCGAAAACCAAAGACAGCATTTGACCACAAGAACCTGATACCAACTGTAAAGCATGGTGGTGGAAATATTATGGTTTGGGGCAGCTTTGCTGCATCAGGGCCTGGGCAGCTCACAATCATATAATCCACTATGAATTCTTCATTGTACCAGAGGGTGCTTGAGGATAATGTGAGGCCATCTGTCGGAAAGTTGAAGCTCAACCGAAGGTGGACCTTGCAACATGACAATGACCCTAAACATACCAGTAAATCCACCAAGGAATGGATGAAAAAGAAATAAATGGAGGGTTCTGGAATGGCCAAGTCAAAGCCCGGAACTAAATCCCATCGAGATGTTGTGGGGGGATTTGAAACGAGCTGTGCATGCAAGAAACCCCTCAAACATCGCACAGCTGAAAGAATTCTGCATCGAGGAGTGGGCAAAAATTTCTCCCAGTCCATGTCAGAGACTGGTAGACAGTTATAAGAAACGCCTACTTGAGGTTGTTTCTGCCAAAGGGGGCAATACCACCTATTAGAGCCAAGGGTGTACTTACTTTTTCCACATGCGAAATTTGCATTTATGTTTATTTAAATTATACAATGGACTACAAAATGTAAATGTTTCATGATATTTGTTATATTATATCACCTTTATCTATCAATATTGTTGAAATGAAGATCAAATAGCTGTATGTTGAAATATGTTGAAAAAGTCAAAACTTTACATGGGGTGTACTTACTTTTTCACATGACTGTATACATATATGTATTGGTGTCTGCATTCATTAGCTATTGCTATTAAGTTACTTTGACCTGAATCGAAAATTCATGCCTTTTACATAACGACTGAAGGACAAACAGCCGCTGGTCGGACAGCTTTCAGACCGAACCCACATTTGTCGCTAGATTCCACCCACCACAGCACCCAGACAAAATAATATGGCCGCCTCGTGTTTCACAAGCAGGGCAATGCATTAATATGGCCGCTGTCCATCAGATGGATGGTAAGGTGAGTGTGTCCAATCTGCTAACGTTAGCTGGTGGACTTTAAAGACTCCACTGTGCCGTTCACATTCCACAAGATAAGGTGAGTTATGCCGGCATCCCGAACAAATTCCACATTCCAGCCATATCTGCTGGGAAGATAACGGCAAGGCATCTGGCAAAACACCTGCCGAAGAACTGCTTCAGCAGCAACGATGCTCTGTGATGATGATGACGATGATCTGATCCTGATTTCCCCTAATGTAGAACATTTTGTTGTCGCTCTTGTACATTTCTCGACAGATGTCAGCTTTTACACAGCTACTGATCCAATGCTCCCAAGCATATTCAATGACGTTAATGTCAGGACACATAATAACAACAAAACATTTTGCAGTATGTAACACATTGACTGCAGAATGATGGTGACACATACCACATGTGTAGAAGAGGCTCAGTGGACTGCAGATACTTTTCCTGGGCAACTACCGATTCCTGACATGAAAGCCATACAACGTCTGGGAATATATGGAGCAGGAGATGCGGAAGAGCCAAGCTGATTCGATTCCCTAACAGCTTGAAGTATGTAGTGTGTCCAAACAGTATCCGACCTTTATTTTTCGTGCGTAAAAAAAAAAGAAGCTAGGGAGGCGTTGATTGGTGCACGTATGTAGGCGATCCTAATGCACACGCGTGAATTTTTTCCCACCTGCAGAAGCTGTCATTCGACGGCAGACCGCCGATGAGTGAGGACATGTAAGTGAGCGCCGTCGGATTTTCGTTTTTGACAAAATGACGGAAAAACTTGAACAACGCTACTGCATCAAATTTTGTGTTTTTTGGCCTCGGGGATGTTGGATGCTTCCATTGTGATGACTGCAACTTGGTTTCTGGGTCGTACCCATAAACCCAGGACTCATCGCCAGTGATCACTGTGTTGAGGAAGCTGGGATCGCTGTTCACAGTCTCCAGCATGTCCTGTGCGATCTCCAAACGGAGTTGCTTCTGCTCAATCGTTAGCAGCTTTGGTACGAACTTCGCTGAGATTCTCCTGAAGCCCAAATCCTCCTTCATAATGGAATGAACGGTGTTGAATCTTGCGGATCGTTTCCACTTGGGAATCGCCAAGCTTTACACAAAATTTGATGCAGTAGCGTTGTTCAAGTTTTTCCGTCATTTTGTCAAAAACGAAAATCCGACGGCGCTCACTTACATGTCCTCACTCATCGGCGGTCTGCCGTCGAATGACAGCTTCTGCAGGTGGGAAAAAATTCACGCATGTGCATTAGGATCGCCTACATACATGCACCAATCAACGCCTCCCTAGCTTCTTTTTTTTTTACGCACGAAAAATAAAGGTCGGATACTTTTTGAACACAGTAGTACTTCAACAAAAGTTGAGAATTGAAAATTCTGGACTTGCTAGTCGGTAGAACCGACGTTTCGGTGAGAATCCACTCACTTTGGTCATACTCATAGCCAACCGATGCGACGCACTCATCCCACCACGCAATCTGTCAAAAATCACGATTTTATTTTCTCATGTCATAAACTTACAGGATCCCTTCACTACAGTTGCACTTGGAGAAGTTTGACATTTCAGTGCCATATTATATTTAAGGGTACATTATGCATCGAGCTAAATAACGTTGAGTTGAAGAAATCTCCTGGGCACAACAAGCTCACTCGACCGCACCGCTATGCAGACCGAAAAAAGCGCGGGTGGTAGAAAATGGCAGAATAAGTCACCTCTGCGCAGAACGTGGTCAGAGCGCCACATTTAAACCCGCGTATAATCATGTTTCATGCACGTTCAAGAAATAAGCGTAGCATTTATTCCCACGTGTATAGACAAATCCGCGTTGGACGAGGGTTTACTGTACTCGTATCACAGATTATTTATCGAAAGTTTCTATATAAGCAAAGCTGTTCATAAATATACAAGGCACAATATATGAATAAAAATATTTTAAAAAACCACCTTTAGAGGCCATTTTTCCCCACAAAGCGGGGGTTGGCCTTTTTCGGGAACCGTGGTTGTTGTTGTTTTTCGGTCCCCTTTTTGAAGCAATGTTTTACGGCCGGATGCCCTTCCTGACGCCAACCCTTTTTGCCGCCTTTAACGACAAACAGGGAATTACCAGTGAACTGGTACTCAATTAGCCGACCTCGGAAGGATGACAGGCTGAGTCAACCCCCCTGGCGTTAATTCAGCGATCTACTGGGATTCGAGCCCAGGATCCTAGGATCCTAAGCCGGCACCCTAGCCGCTAGCCCAACACCAGGGTTGGCACAACACCAGGGCAACACCAGGCACAATATATGAATGAGGACAAAAAAAGCCAAAAGCAACAACTAATGGAAGTGTTTCATCACAAAAAGGTTGTTAACGAAATGCTGACAAAGAGAGGTCAGAGAAAGTGGAAAAGTGATGTGAAGAAGGGCCTGCCTTGTAGTTGATGACGACGTTGTTCTTGGCAGTCATGTAGTCAGCGATATTGTGATCCACAATAAGACGGAGCAGTCGATTGAGCAGCGTCAAATCAATCTTCTCATACATCTTTTCGAAGTGAGATTCCAGCATGACGTTGCACTCACCCTCGATGGTGTCCCAGACATCCTGCAAATTGTTTATACCTGCAAATACATTTGAAAACACCAACTTGAAGCACTCACATGCAACATTCTCGAAAAGAAGAATGATAAGCATAGAATTTCCAGAAACAAGCATGAAATGTTTATTAGCTCTATGTCCCTGACAACGTCAGAAAACAAACCTTGGCACCACTTGTAGACCAACAAGGGTGGTGGTTCAGAGTCTGAAGGCTTGATCCATGGTGGGAAGAGGCGGCGTTTGTCAGCTTCAAACCACAAGTACTGATCGAGATAAGCGTCAGTAATCTTCTCGAGTGGCTCCACATCATACACAGGAACGAGATGAGAGTAAAGATCCATGAACTCAATACCAACCTGGAGAAAAGTGCAAAAGGTATCATGTGAGAAGGGGTCGGGATGGTCCATGCATCATTTGGAGGGCAAAGCCATGACCAGGAGGAAGTCACAGTGAAACTTCACCCCAAGCAAGCGCCACCCTCTTGATCAGGGGGCTAATCCAAGCCAGTTGGTGGAACAGTACAATTTGTTGATGTTGGTTGGAAAAAGGGTAATATACGACAAATATGAGAATCAACAAACAAAATGAAGCTGTCTTCCCAAAAGGACCATCTGGGGAACCCTCCATTATACTTTCATCACAATTTTCTTGCAAAAGTTCAATCATTCAAGCTTTTGCACTTCACTAATCAGCCATGATTTATTTTGGGCAATCTACACTTCAAAGTTGTCCTCCAAAGCCCGTTGCCGACTGGGCATCCTCCGTCGTGCAAAGTCCTTCCTTGGCACACCTGAACGTTTATTCAGCTCTTCATCCACAGCTTCATCCACAGCTAGATTCTTCATCCACAGCTCGATGGAATACTGCTCTCCCCTCTGGACTGACTGCCCTGCCTCATACCTTGCTCAGCTTGATGCAGTGGAAGCCAAGGCCTTTAAGATCACAAGGATCTCCCTCGATGAAGCTGAATCTACGGACCTATCACTGTCACATCGCAGATAGGCCAATTGTCTCTCTGTCTTCTATTACCTACTTTATTGTGTTGCACGTCTGCTCTTTCTATGCTCTATCCACACCCCCACCTCCGAGGGTATATTCATGGCCCTCCCAAAGACGAACTTCTTCCAAGCTTCCAGCTTTTCCTTCCCTCGAGATTACTTATCCACCCCGCATGTCCTCCCCATATAGCCCTCTTTTCTTCCCCCACATCTCTTATCCCTCAAAGTCTCGCTCTATTTTGTCACCAATACTTACTGTTGGTGTATCCTCACCCTCCCCCCTCCTCTTCCCCTCTTTCTACTGGTCCTTTTGTTAACTCAACTGGACTATGTCCAGCTGAGTTTTTGTCAACACTCAGTATCCGTCGTCCGTCTGTCTGTCTGTCTGCTGTCTGTCGTCTGTAAACAATTCGACGTCTACACTCTAAAAGTCACAAATATTGATTAAATTTGATGAAACTTGTTATGCAGAATCTTTAAGACATAAACTAGTTTGGGATTGCATTTGGGCGTTGCACGCCCAAAAATGGGCGCGGCAGGGCGGCCATATTGAAAAATCAATTTTTGTCATATATTTTTAGCACATATAAACTATATAGTTTGTGGTTCTATTATGCATATTCTAACCATATTGATATAGACCAGTTGAGTTCAGGTTCCCTGGAACCTCTCTAGTTCTATTATGTCCTAGTTCGTTCTCTATTCTAGCTCTTCCATGAGCCTCAACATTGTATTAAACAAAAAGAAAAAGTGATGATGGTAAGTAAGCCTGGATTTTGAGAGTTTAACCAGAAGGGAGGTGCTGGTTAGGGTCAAGATCTGAGAAAGCAGAGGGAGCTCAACCACAGAAGAGGCAGTAATAAAGAAAACAGAGGCCAACATGGCTGCACTGCAAGAGCAAGAGGCCTTGTGCTTCGGCCTCATCACGGGAGATTCCAATAATGTTGGAAGCTTTTGTTTTCACAGATTACTTAAGAGAAAGAAATCTCCATTCAAGTTTCCACATTTTTTTGTGTTACAATATTGTATGCATGACCGAATGAGACTTCACAACTGACCTCCTTGAAAGCTCTCTGGGTGAGCAAATGACGTTTGATGCGCGATAACGCCTCATGAGGGTTGTCATACGCCTGTTCAATGAGACCCAACTCTTCACGTTGTGATTGGTTCAAGCGCGATTTTACACTGCCAAAAACATGCATAGAAACAAATATGCACATCGACACTGGCAAAGAGCATGCACAAACAGGATTTGAAGGCAATATCATGAATTGCCACAAAAGGTAAATTACACATTTTTCATCCCATGAAGCTGACAAACTGGATGGAGAAATACAAAAAATATCTAAATATTTCAGGACAGGTTTGCCCAAAAATCAAGGAATTTAACAACTGGCATTTGAAACCCTTACCTGTAGGCCTCCTTGAGACGCTCCAATGCAAGGATGAGCAGCTTGGTATCATGCTTGTAGGACAGTGGTGGAAAAGGTATGGGTGAGAACCTCCGGCTCTCCAGCCAATGCACGGTGGTTGTGTAGATAGCCACAGCCTCTTCAGCAGTGATGTATGGGCCGTCCTACACAAAATAAATATCCAAACAAATTTATGAATGAGTAACAAACTGGAGATTCTGAGGTCCCACAAAGGCAACCCCGATGCAAGAGGTTTGCCATTCCTCTAAATTCCAGGTGAAGTAATAAAACAGTTCTACATCCGAGCATCGTCCGCCTAATGGTGACAAACTCTGATATACACGTCAAACAAGGATCAACTTCACAACCATTCATCCCAACTCTGTTCCTAATCTGTGGGAATTTCAAGTGTGCATTCATGCAAGCTTTGTTATTACCTCCACCACCTAAGGTGGACGGATGTTATGTTTTCACTCCTGTCTGTCTGTCTGGCTGTGAACAGGATATCTCAAAGTTGGGAAAGGATTCATATGAAATATGGTGGAGAGGTTGGGTATGTGAGAGGACAAAATGATAAGATTTTGGTGAAGGTTCGAATCCAGAAACCATAATTTTTTAAGTGATTCTTCACCATTGAAAAAAAAAAAAAAAACCTTTAGAGGCCATTTTTCCCCACAAAGCGGGGGTTGGCCTTTTTCGGGCACCGTGGTTGTTGTTGTTTTTGTTGGTCCCCTTTTTGAAGCAATGTTTTACGGCCGGATGCCCTTCCTGCCGCCAACCCTTTTTGTCGCCTTTTACGACAAGCAGGGAATTACCAGTGAACTGGTACTCAATTAGCCGACCTCGGAAGGATGACAGGCTGAGTCAACCCCCCTGGTGTTAATTCAGCGATCGACCGGGATTCGAACCCAGGATCCTAGGATCCTAAGCTGGCACCCTAGCCGCTAGCCCAACACCAGCTGTTTTAAAGACCTGGAGGGAGGAGTGGGATTGAAGAGAGTGAGAGAGTTTGTTCCAGAGGCAGGAGAAAAGAGGAATGAAAGCGTGAAGGTGAACAGAGAAATTGATTTTGGCAATTTCACCAGAAGAGGGTTGCTGGCAGATCTTGTGCATCCTGAAGGAATATTTGGGGGACAATTCTTCACCATTGAGAGATAGGCCAAAAACGATATATAACATGATGTCTCAAAAAGTTATGGACAGGTTGGGTATGTGATAAGGAAGAAATGATTCAATTTTGCTGAATATCCGGATTCGGATTTGACATTGAAAATTTTATTTTAAAGTGATTCTTCACCTTTGAGAGATGGGGCCAAAAACGATATACAGCAGGACATTTAAAAAAATTTGTGAACAAGTTCTGACAAAACTTGGTGGATGAGTTGGTTAAGTGACAAGAGCAAGCCGATGAGATTTTGGTTCAGGTCCGAATCCAGATCTGGCCTATCAGTGGGATACAAAAAGTACACTGTTCAGCCTGGCGGAGGTATGCGCTCTACTGAGTCCCGTTATAGTTGAAAGAATGGATTTACTGAAGCAAAGAGTGTGGCAAAAATATCGTTATGAAAAGAAAGGACAAAATTTCATTATTCATTCAACAAAATATAACAAATCCTACAATCACAGAGGAAAACAAAAAGTGAATGTACCTTCAGGTAGTTGTGCTGGCGCTCCTGTTCAGCCTTCAGGTACAGACGGGTGAGACGACCGAGGTTTTTCTTGCACACAGTCTTGTCTACGGTGGCCCCTCTGCGAATTCTTTCACGGTTATAGTGTGCCGCATTTGTCCACCAGTCGGCCTTTGCTTTCACATAGCGAAGGATCATGCTTTCAATGGGTGTAGGCAGCCCAGGCACCTGTATTGAATGGTCCAAAGGCAGAGCGCACTCAAACCACCATTAAAATGACGTTCATTTAAAAATAAAAATAAGAACAATATTTATTATTTTATACAAATTGAAGGATCCAGTCTCGGGGAAGAGCTAAACGGCATTTGGTGGGGAGGGGTGGACATACACAAGGAGGAAAGGAGGGATAACAAAGAAAATGAGCAACAATGACCCGGTGTGGGGCAGATCAGCTCAATTCTCTCTATGGAAACATGTATACTGTACATAATGCCAGCTTAGTGGTATCTGGTATTACAAGTTATGTCATAAAAGTAGTGGAAGTAACCCATCCCAGGACAAGTTCTTTACCAGTTGTAAAAAACATATAAATATATAAAAATAATAGCATGTGTAGAAGAGATTGTGGATGTGCATGGATGAGTACATGAGGTAGTGACAAGCAATACATTTGAAAGAAGGAAGTGAGGAGGACGAAACAACGGACACAGGGAGAGGATTCCATGATTGGGAAAATAGAGGGGCGAATAAATGCAGGTGGGCAACCAGCCTCGAATTGGCAGGGTTAGGCGAGTACCTTCCAAGGAATGTTGGCCTTCCAGCAGCGCCAAGCTTCTCCAAGGTGCTGCAGAATGGTGCGAGCCTTGTTTTGCTTGATACCCTCAGGCATCATATCCAGAATGTCATGCATCACAGCTGCTCGCAGCTCCAAATCAAAGTGTGATTCGACTCGCTGCTTTGTGACAGTTTTTGCAACTCCCTTTGAGTGTCGCCCTGAGTAACAAAGTATCAGTGCACAGTCAAAAACAATGCTGTTTCTTTTTCATGTTCCACAGAGTATCGAGCAGGCAAATTAGATACTAGTTCATCTCCTCACATCAATTTGATCATAAAAGGGTAATAGCAGATAAGAAACAAAACAGATAAAGCAATCGACCTGCATACAGGTAAAAGCTGTGTGTCACGAGTTCAGAGGACATGTTCTAACCAGACCAACATTGTACGCTTGTGAAAACTGTTTTACAGGGCAAGACAGGTTCAAACCTGACTCATCGTATAGATGGCAATTACAAACATTCATAGTCAGTTGAAAATGTTAGTTTTGGATCCACCTGCCCCCCCGGCTGTGCTTGGACTTGGAATCACATTTCCCCATCAATTATTATCCCCACGCTTTTGGGGGGAAAAAACGGGGATGGATATATTGTAATCAACTCCATTTGTCTGGCCGCCTGTCACCATCTCCTCAAATGGTTTGACAAAGATTCACAAAAAATGTAGTCATGATCACCACATCGTAAGAAGGTGCAAGAGTAATAGTATTTTTGGTCCTGCCCCCTAGGGTGCGCCAAAAGATCAAATACTATAGAATGCAATGATGGAGGGGGTGGGGTGGGGGAGTGAGCGGAGGGGCAAATTAAATATATAACGATTTCTGGATTTGACTCTTGGTTCATGCCCCAGAAACGCAGGTGTCAAAACAGGGGGAGAGGGTGGGGAAAGTAACTCAAAATTTGGTATTGGGTCATTCCTGGTGGAACTTTTTGCCATATGTCAACAATGCATTAGGTGGGAAGCATGAGGATTCGTGGTAGCACACCATCGACTTCGCTCCAGTTTTGGTGATTTTTTTTTTTCCCCTTGCCCACATCAATACTCTTTTTAAAATACATTTTTTTCCCCCTTGCCCACATCAATACTCTTTTTAAAATACATTTTTTTTGAACGTTTTCAAAGTACAATGGTTATCACTGTATATTCTTCCTCTTCTTTAATGGCTTCAATTATTCCCAAGGTCTTGTGGGGTTGGCTGAGGGAAGTTTGCCCCCCAAGCCGTTCACGAATCAGCTGGCCAGGTCTGACGTTCGACTAAGGTTAGGACAGGAGTTTGGAATTTGTTCATGGTGCCAGTGATAGCTTGCATAGTCTTTGCGAAGGACACCGTGGGATTTTTAAGGTCCACCAACTAATGCTGGCAGACAAAATTCATATTGCAAATTGCTTAGGTGACAGATTGTGTCTTGAAAAAAATATTTCGGTTATTCCTAAGTTTGTCAAGTTTTGAAGGTGCCATGTTTATGACTTGGCAACATGCTGAAGTTGTGCTAATATAATGATTAACGCTGTTCCATGAGGCAGTATGTGATGCTCTTACAGCCCTGACTGATAGCAGCTCCGCTTTGTTGGATTATCAATGTAATAAATGTTTTCAGTAATATACTCTTTCGGCTGATCACCAAAGACTCCAGTCCCGTAGAACATGCATGTTCATAAAAAGGTCACTGCAGAAAACCCAAAGTCTCCTGTGTTGTGCAATTCTCAGCAACCAAAAGTGAATAAACAATTCACAAACACTTCCCATTTCTCCAAAACAACCTTCAAATTGGCGGGCAAGCAGGTTCCCAAGCCAGCGCTCCAACAGGGGTGTGATTCCTCGCATAAAAAACAGCCACACTCGCCAACCTGCTGCCCAGAAACCACATCCAGGGCCTTTGCCAACTGGTCCCTATACAACACACACAAAATCAGGTTCAACGATCAGGGAGGGAAATAAATAGACAAATACATAAATAAATGATAAATGGCATCCAGACACAGCACCTTCCACCAGCTCCAAATTGTATCGTCAACATAAAACACATGTAGGTTCACTCACCGTGTTGAAGCGGTAATAAATCAAGTGCTTCAGATCCTTGCACATTCGGATCTGCCTCATGAGCTTGTACTTGTAGCGATACATTCCTGTCAGCTGGCCCACATGAGCAAAGATGTACTGCAGGCCATCAGAAAGCTAAAAGAAAAACCGATCAACACACAGCCAAGTGAGGGTTTTTCATCAACATTTGTGTCGTCACCAGCAAACCATTGTGTGTTAAAGGGAGGTGGAAAGAAACAAATAATGCAACAATGTCAAATATATCCACACAAATAAAGCATAGCAAAAATTTAAACGAGAAAGTAGAATTTGACACAAATGTGTCGATGGATATGCCTCCACCTATGTTAAAGGTCAACCCTCCGCTATGTTTGATCCCAATTAAAGGTGAAAATTAAAAGTCCCTTGAGAGAAAGAGGGGGGAGGGGGAAGGAGACAGAGAGAGGGCGAGGGAAGAGAGGGCGAGGGAAGAGAGGGCGAGGGAAGAGAGGGCGAGGGAAGAGAGGGCGAGGGAAGAGAGGGCGAGGGAAGAGAGGGCGAGGGAAGAGAGGGCGAGGGAAGAGAGGGCGAGGGAAGAGAGGGCGAGGGAAGAGAGGGCGAGGGAAGAGAGGGTGAGGGAAGAGAGGGCGAGGGAAGAGAGAGGATGAGGGAGAGAGAAAGAGAGGATGAGACAGCCAGAGTGAGAGATGGAGAGAGAAGACAGAAGTACAAGTGACAACATCAATATGAATCAGATCATCAGATGCTGAAGAAACATCATCAGATGGGAGTTGTGGTCTGCAAAATTATAATGAAAGGGTACAGACCTTTGACCTGCCAAACTAAAACTGTACCAGTTCATCTTTGTGTTGCAGTCCATAAGTGTGTCAAGTTTGGTTGAAATCTCTTGAGTGGTTCATAAGTTATTGCAGTGATACAGATTTTCATTTAAAAGGCACTTGACCTTTTGAACCTAAGATTTAATCAGTTCATCTTTGGTGATGTAGGCCAGGGTTATTCAATCATCATAATCAGCTATTTTCAATCCACTGCTGAACAAAAGCCTCAGCATATTGACACCATGTTGCTCCATCTCTTGCTTTGTTATACCAAATTTAGTCAAAATCCCTTTGGTGTTTCACAGGTTAACACAGTAACAAAAATGTTCTACTTTCAGCTGAAGGTCACATGACCTTTGACCCCAAATTGTATCGTAAAATTTTGAGTCATAGTACATACTTATACCGAGTTTGGTCAAAATCTCTTTAGCCATTTACAAGTGATCACGGTAGCACCGAGGACGGACAACCCAAAAACAATGCCTACGGCTTCGGCAGCGGAGGCATAATATATAGATACATTTCTAAATGCATTTACAAACAAATAAATTAATAACTAGAACGGCACTCGGTAGAGAGCATACCTCCGCCAGGCTAACCAGTTAACGTTTTGTATTCCACCGATAGGTCAGATCTGGATCCGGAGCTGCCCCAACATCGAACCAGCTTGTTCTCGTCACCCACCCAACTCATTTACCAAGTTTTGGCTTCACTCGTCCAAAACTTTTTGAAATATCATGCTATATATCGTTTTTGGCCCCATCTCACAAAACCATCACACAATGGTGAAGAATCACTTTTTAAAAAATTAAGAATTCTCATATCCAGTCCGGTTTCATATCTTTATCGAAATCGATACATCCTTGTCACACACCCAAACCAGCCCACCCAGGTTCGTCCGAATCCATCCATAACTTCTTGAGGCATCGTGCTATATATTGGTTTTAGCCCGATGACTTAAGGGTGTAGTACTGGTGAACAGGTGATTTTTTTTTTTTAGCTGATCAGTTTCCTTATAGTCCTATAAACAAGAATCATGCTATTAGAGGTCATAGAAGTACCCCGAATTATTGAAAAATTCAAATTTCAATTCAATTCAATATAATATTTTGCATGAAATTTGTTATAACTTGGGAAATGCATCATTCTTTTGGGCTGAAATTTGGACAGGATATTCAGAATATCACTTCCTTTAAAATGATGAAGGCTTTTGTTTATAGGAGTAGCCATTGTGGATTTATTGAAGGACAACCAAGTTTTATCTGGTAATTGGCATAATTAGCTAATTAGTGAACATTTGACATAATTTCACAAAATCCTCTCATCAGGTAGTAGAGTAACACATGTATAACACAAGTACCAAGTTTTGTGTGAAAAGAATGATAGGTGACATAGAAGACAGAAGTAGAAATGTGTTCTTTGTTTTTCCTTGTTTTTTATTGACGGTCTAATTTATGCAAATTATATGCATGTAATATGACAAAGAAGCGTTGAAACTGGTCTGAGTTAAAGCCAAGATTATATCTTTCAAGAAAAACTGAAAATTAGATATTAACTTGACTTTGTTTTTGTGTAAAGGCCTCTCAAAGGTACCTATGTAGTTTTCTCAATTTTTCACCAGTACTACACCCTTAATGGTGAAGAATCACTTCAAACAAATTCTCTGATCCGGGATCTGGATTTGAATCTTCACCAACATCTAATCATTTCGTCCTTGTCACATTCCCAACCTCTCCACCAAATTTTGTCCGAATCCATCAACAACTTTGAGATATCCTGACAGATAGGGGTGCAAACATAACCTCCATCCACCTTCGGGGGCAGAGAATGGTAGAAATGAATACCTCACCTGAAAAGCATCGACGTTGCCCAGGCGGTACTGGACATGACTGTCAACAATGAGCTTCGTGAGCCGCAAGATCTCACGGCATAAATGGAAGGCATTTCCAAACCGCGACTTTTTACGCTCCTGCATGAAAACAACTCGTTCAGATGCACAGCCATTTTTACTCATACAAACATTAACAAATGGCAACAGGTGTGAAACAAAAAAAGGGGGTGTGGAAGAGAAGGAAAGGGTATGAGGACAAAAAAAACACCTTGGTGGTGAGTGTCTTGACAGGTTTCAAGTTAAAGTTGTAATCCAAGTGAAGGTAATTGAGATTCTTGCGGTGGATGAGCAGGTTCAACATGTTGTAGCCTTGGCGACACACCTGCAAACCAACTTCTACCCAATC
Organism: Myxine glutinosa; assembly: GCF_964187855.1. Classification (NCBI taxonomy): domain Eukaryota; kingdom Metazoa; phylum Chordata; class Myxini; order Myxiniformes; family Myxinidae; genus Myxine; species Myxine glutinosa. Next base: position 34,049 of record NW_027618543.1, on the reverse strand, counting down.
CAACTTTGTAGACTGGAAGAATTTGGTTGCCTTGAAGGAGCGAAAAAGGTATCTGCAAGAAGCAGGTAAGACACAAGAGAGCTTAAAATGTGCTCTTCAAACATCGCATTTTGTCACGTTCAAACGATAAAAAACAACAACGGAAATAATTACGCAAAGACAGAAGTAAGTCGATGATGGAAAACTGATGAAACGAAAATCTTCAAGGTTGGTTTCCTCCCTTACTTTCGTCATGTTCGTTCATTCCCTTGAGCAAAATCGACCTGATGCCCCACTAATCTAGCAGTATTTTTTATATTTTATCTTCTGGCACATCAATCGCCAATGAACCTAGATTTTGCATACAAAAATAAATAAATTTTAAAAAATCATATCACTGCCATCATCATCAACATAATTAACAAACAATACTGTCGGGACTGAAGAATGTCGGACTGCCAAAGGAATCTCTTGGCAAGGGTTGCCATCATTTCCCAGGAGTAAGTGGGGAAAGAGTTTGTAATTATGCCAGGTTGCCGGTGATGAGCGATCAGTGCTGGCAGACAGGTCCTCCAGTGTAACGTCCTTCCAATGGACGGCGCACACTGATGAATCGCCCTGCATGGTACACCTCAGGTAGACAGCTCGAAGGCGAGTATGCCTAGCTCCAAGCTATCGTGCCAGCCCTATCAGTGCACAAACAAGGCCATCCTCAATTCAAAGATCATTCCTAGTTTATTTCACTTGCAGGGTCATGTTTGTTTCCCTGAGTCCGAATAGGGAATGGGAGGGGGGTGGAATGTGTAGAGAAGGTCGTGTGGAGCCCATGGCGTTAAGGTCAATCTTTTCCTTAGATCTTGTCAAATAGGCTTCTCAATGACACCTGCCTGGAAATCCAAAAAATAATCATCTTAACAGGTAGGTAACTCAACATTATTTTTCTTATCATCCCTGTGGGTTTGAAGCCTACAAGGATTGTATATGGTGGGTTGGTCCCATATTTACAAGGCAACAACAAAGAAATGGCATAATGGGACATTAATCTATAAAACAACTTTCTTTCAAAGCAATTCATTCAAAAAATTTCATTCATTCAAAACCATGTGAATCACGTGACAAATAAAGAAAGTGAAAATAAAGGGTGGGGGCCTGGTTGGTTGCATGGGCAGAAATTAATTTTGAGAACAAAAATACGTCAATCTCTGTAATCCTTTCAATACACTGCTGGGCAGGCAGGATGCCCAAGACAAGAAGTACACTTCCTTCCTTCCGTTCATTCTTCCTATGCAAAATTGACAACATCTTCAACAGCTTAACCACCACCGCACCCGTTCCCCCTCAAACCACCTGCCCCCCTTATCCTGCCAACCCCTGTCTCAGTTCTCCCCAGTCTCCCCTACTGACCTCTCTGAACTCCTCATAGGAATGAAAACTGCCACCTGCACTCTTGACCCCATCCCCTCCAGCTTTGTCAAGGCCTCCCTTCCTGCTCTCTCTCCACTTATCACTGCAACAATAAACTCCTCCCTGTCTACAGGCATCGTCCCACCATCCCTCAAAATTGCTGCTGTTACCCCCATTCTGAAAAATCCTGGACAACCCTGACACCCGAAATAACTTCAGACCCATCTCCAACCTACCCTTTGTCAAAAGTTTTGGAACGCGCTGTAGCCACTCAACTCAAACATCACCTCTCTGCCAATAATCTGTATAAAACATTCCAATCCAGATTCCGCTCCAACCACAGTACTGAAACTGCTCTCCTCAAAATCACCAACGACCTTCTCCTCTCCTCTGAAGCTCGCAACCTCAACATTCTCATCCTCCTCGACCTCAGCGCCGCCTTTGACACCATCAATCACACCATCCTCCTCACCCGACTTGAAACCACCTTTAACATTACCGGCACTGCCCTCTCTTGGATCAAATCATACCTCTCTGACAGATGCCAGTTCATCTCCATCAATAACTGCAAATCCCCCACTGCTCCCCTCCCCCAAGGTTCAGTTCTTGGCCCCCTCCTCTTCATCCTGTACCTGTCCCCCCTTGGTCACTTAATCCGCCGTCATGGTCTCCAATTCCACTGCTTCGCCGATGACATCCAGCTTTTCATCTCCACCAAGTCCATCTCCACCGCCACCCACTCTATCCTGACAAACTGCATCACTGAAATAAAATCCTGGCTTCAAATCAACTTCCTCAAACTTAACTATGATAAATCTGAAATAATCATCATTGGCCCAAAAACGCTCACCAAATCCACCCATAACTTTGCCCTCAACATCGACGGTTTCCCAGTATCCACCTCCCCTCACATCCGGAATCTTGGCATCATCTTTGACCAAACCCTCTCCTTCGACAAATACACTAAACAGATCACAAAGACAGCCTTCTTTCACCTGAAAAACATTGCCCGTCTCCGTCCATCCCTCTCCTCCACGGCTGCAGAAACCCTCATCCACGCCTTCATCACCTCCCGTCTGGACTACTGCAACAGCCTCCTCTATGGTTCACCCTCAATAATCACCAATAAACTCCAATACATTCAGAACTCCGCTGCCCGTCTACTCACCCATACCCGGACCCGTGACCACATCACCCCCGTCCTTAACAAGCTTCACTGGCTCCCCATCTCCCAGAGAATCCAGTACAAAATCCTCCTCTTGACCTACAAAGCCCTCCATAACCTGGCCCCATCCTACCTGACTGACCTCTCCAGACACACTCCCACCCACAACCTCCGCTCTGCTGGTACCAACCTCCTGACCCCCCCCCCCCCATCCGGACCAAATTGAGATCCTTGGGGGACAGGGCCTTCTCCATCGCTGCTCCCACCCTCTGGAACTCACTACCTCACACCATCAGAGACTCCTCCTCACTCACCACATTCAAAACATCACTCAAGACCCACCTGTTCAACACTGCATTCAACATTTAACCCACAGCATTTAACCCCTGACTATCTCTTCTCCTTCTCCTTCCTTTTGCTTTGATTATTTACCTATTGATTTTTGTCTTTTTGCACTTGTTTTTTGTACTCTGTCAAAGCGCCTTTGGGCTTCTTGAAAAGCGCTATATAAAATAAATGTATTATTATTATTATTATTATTACACAAACTCGTCTCAAGGCCGTCTGGACCACACATGGGCATGCTCATACACACTAACGGAGGAGGATACTTTGAGACCCGGTAAATCTCCATTTCACCTCGTCAGGCCCACCCACACGTGGGGATAGCAAGCAAAAACAACTTGCGTGCACGCACACACAAACATGGTTTTGTATTTTTTTTGTATACAAGGTCAAGACTCATGGAAGTGCTAGCCTTGTTTTATATCGTAGGATGTATGGAATCTCACCGCTTCTTTTGGGCCTTTGGTGGCTTGTGCTTAAGTGCATTGAGAACATAGTACTTGAGAAGTTTCTGGTACGAGACCCGTACCTTGACTGGCTGCCCAGCAGGACAGTGTTCCCGATACCTGCAACAAAAATTCAAAGAGCAGGAGCAATATTAAAAGTAAAAAGTAGAATTTGATACTAATGCATCAATGGATACACCTGTGCCCACGTTAAACGTCAACCCACTGTTAGGATTGATGTCAATTAAAGGTTATTTGAGACAGAGAGAGAGCACGAGAGAGAAACGACAGATCGAAGTCGGAGAGAGAGAATATCAGATGCTTCTAACTCAGGTTATGGTCTGTAAAATGATTTTCAAAGTGCTCATGACCTTTGACCTGTTCAATCTAAAATTGTCAAGTTTGTAAATACGTTTGTCAAGTATGGTTGAAATCTTTTGAGTGGTTCATAAGTTGTAGCAGAAACAAAGATTTTCAATTAAAGGGCACTTATCCTTTTGAACCTAATATTTACTCAGTCTGTCTTTGTATTTACGTTTAAACCTGCCATGTTGTCATGTTGAAAAACATTTAAACCTGCCATGTTGTCCGAGTGAAGCATACTTCGAGCTCTCCACGGCATCGAAGTTTAAGTGTTTTCCCATTCTTGTCTTTGTCAAATTTCCACTGGTTATTTTGCTGTGTACGTGTTATTGTGTGTTTCTGGTTGGTATTGGTTTGTAATTCGTACAAACTTGTGTGTAGTTAATCGTTTTCTGGGTCGTACCTCGTGCGCGGCCTGGTAACTTGGGGCTTCCCTCCCCCCGTCGGTGTTTTGTCGATTTGGGTTCTTTCCTTCACTGTATTGCTTGTTTCTTTTATTTTATTTTCTCCCCCTCACCTCACCTCCTTAGACAAAGAATTCTATATTGATTCTTTCTCTCCTCCCGGACACGTGCTTGTTCGCTCTCCTCCTCGTCTCGACTTGTGCCCCGCCCCCTGTATCTCGTTTTTCTTCCGCCTCTGCTCCTTCTTTCTCAAATCCACGTTCTCGCTTGGAGACTTTTCCCAGATTGTTTTTCATGGTTTTCATGGTTCTGTTTGGATATTGTTGGAATATGTTTACACCGCAGCCGTGATGCTGACGCCGCCCCCCCCCCCTCGCCCCCCCCCCCCGAATTTCCATGTTTTAAACGTTTCCCAGTGTGTACCCTGGTCAGAATAGGTACACCGTATCCCTGCGTGTCGTAAGAGACGACTAAGAGGGTTGGCGTCAGGAAGGGCATCCGGCCATAAAAACATTGCCTCAAAAAGAGAACCATGACAATTACAACTACATATGGGCAGGGTGCAGCCCGAAGTGGAGATCGGTTTCTGAGGTTTGGGACATGGAATGTAGGGACAATGACAGGGAGATCAGGAGAAGTGGTGGAAGTATTGGTCAGCAGAAGAGTGGACATATGTTGTGTGCAAGAGACGAGATGGAAGGGAAGTGGTGTGAGAATGGTGAAGGGTAGGCAGGGACAGAAATACAAGTTTGTGTGGCAAGGGTGCCCGGAGGGCGTGAATGGTGTTGGTGTCCTGTTTTCTGAGGAGTTTGTAGACAGTGTGGTGAGTGTGACTAGAGTGAGTGATAGGTTGATGATGGTGAAAATGATGATTGGAAAGCTCTTGGTGAACGTCATCTCGGGATATGCTCCGCAGGTTGGTCGAAGCAATGAAGAGAAGGACAAGTTCTGGTGTGCGATAGAGAAGCTGATGGAAAACGTGAAAGATGAGGAAGTTGTTGTGGTGGGAGGAGACCTGAATGGACATGTGGGAAGGAGTATGGATGGTTTTGAGGGAGTTCATGGGGGTTACGGATATGGTGTAAGAAATGGAGAAGGTGAAAGGATTTTGGAGTTTGCTGATGGAGCTGATTTGTTGATTTGTAATACTCAGTTCCAGAAAGAGGATAATAAGCTTGTTACATACACGTCAGGTGGGTCAACGACAACCGTTGACTATCTGATGGTGCGTAGGCGAGATAGGGGGCACCTCCGGGACACAAAGGTGATCCCGGGGGAGGAGGCTGTTTCACAGCACCACTTGGTTGTCTGCGACATAAGGGTGAAAGGTGCGAGGAGAGCTCGGCGGGTGAAGTACCAACCAAGAATGAAGGTGTGGAGGTTGAAAGAGGTGACAGTAAGGGAGGCATTAAAAGAGAGGCTGAGTAGGGTAGAGGATGATGTGGTTGAGCTTGAAAGTGGTTGGATGTCAATGAAAGCTAGTCTGTTGGGAGCCGTTGGTGAGGTATATGGATGGACAAAAGGACCACCGAGGCACTCGGGAACATGGTGGTGGGATAATGAAGTTGGAAAGAGGATTGACGAGAAGAGGAAGAAGTTCAAGGAGTGGCAGAAGGCGAAGGGTACGGGAGCAGAAACAGCAGAACATGAAAGTTATAAGGCAGCCAGGAAGGCTGCAAAGAAAGAGGTAGCAAAGGCGCAGGAGGCATGTAGGAAAATGTTCGGAGAACGCTTGGATTTGGAAGAGGGTCAGAAAGCAGTATTCAGGATTGCAAAGCACATAGCGAAAGAGAGGTGTGATGTGATGGGGGTGAGTTGCTTGAAGGATGAAGTGGGACAAATCGTTGTCGACCCAGATGGAATTAAAGGAAGATGGAAAAGCTATATGGAAATGCTGTTGAATACAGAGAATGAATGGGATGGCAACATAGAGAGTAACCCAGTTTTAGGACCAGCAGAGAAGATAACTGAGAAGGAAGTTGAGGAAGCGATAAAAGCAATGAAGAGTGGAAAAGCGGGAGGGCCGACGGGAGTTGTGGGAGATATGTTGAAGGCAGCAGGAAGTTGGGGTGTGAAGAGAATGACAGAGATCTGTAATCTGGTGGTGAAAGAAGGCCGCATTCCAGTGGATTGGGAACTGAGTACCCTCGTCCCTCTATACAAGGGGAAAGGTGACCCTCTGGAGTGTGGCTCGTACCGAGCGATAAAGTTATTGGAGCATGGAATGAAGGTATTGGAAAGGGTGTTGGAGAGGAGGATAAGGAAGAAAGTGAAGATCGACGAAATGCAGTTTGGATTTATGCCAGGAAGAGGAACGACAGATGCGCTTTTCATTGTGAGGCAGTTGCAGGAGAAGTACATGGAGAAGAGGCAGAAGTTGTTTTTTGGGTTTGTTGATCTGGAGAAAGCATTCGATAGGGTTCCACGCAAAGTATTGACATGGGCATTGAGGAAGTTAGGAGTGGAGGAATGGTTGATCAGAGTAGTGATGGCAATGTACAAAAGAGCGTGCACAGCTGTAAGGACGAAGGATGGGAACGGTGGTGAGTTTGAGGTGAAGGTGGGAGTGCATCAGGGGTCGGTACTAAGTCCACTACTATTTGTAGCTGTGATGGAGGTGCTGGCTCAGAACATAAAGGAGGGTTTACCGTGGGAGTTGTTTTTGCAGATGATCTGGTGTTGATTGCGGAAAGTATGGATGGACTGAAGGAAAAGATGAACAGGTGGAAGGAATGTATGGAGACAAAAGGTCTGAAGGTGAATATCGGAAAGACGAAGGTAATGGCAAGTGGTAAAGCATGTGGTGAGGTGGAAAGAACTGGGAAGTGGCTGTGTGCTGTGTGCAGGAAGGGTGTCGGAGTGAACTCCATTCAATGTACAATGTGCGCTGAGTGGGTTCATCAAAAATGTAGTGGTCTGAGAGGGTCATTTACCAGTGTGGCAGCTACATTCAAATGTAAGGTGTGCACAGAGGGAGCTGCAGATGGAGGAAATGTTGAGTTGGATCTTGGAGACAGCGTGAAGCTGGAAGGTGTGAAAACATTTTGCTACCTCGGAGACATGCTGAATGGAGAAGGTGGATCAGACTCGGCAACGGTTGCTCGAGTGAGATGTGCATGGAAGAAGTTTCGGGAACTGAGTGGCGTGCTGATGAGGAGGAGAGTGTCGCTGAAGCTGAAGGGAAAGGTGTATGCTGCATGTGTGAGAAGTGTTATGATTTATGGGAGCGAGACATGGGTAATGAACGTAGAGCAGCAACGAAGGCTGGAAAGGGTGGAAATGCGAATGGTTCGATGGATGTGCGGAGTATCGTTGAGAGAGAGGAAGACAAATGATGAATTGCGAAAGATGATGGGAATAGAGCCTGTGATTGATGCTGTGAAGAGGAACAGGTTGAGATGGTTTGGTCATGTGTTGAGGAAGGATGAAAGTGACTGGTTGAGAAGAGTGATGGAAATGAATGTAGAAGGAAGTAGAAGACGGGGAAGACCGAGAAAGACTTGGCTAAAGATGGTGGAAGAAGAAATGCGGGCAAGGGGGTTAACAAGGAGAGATGCAGAAAATAGGGCAAAATGGAGAATATTGTCATGGGGACCGCAAGGCTAACCCCCGCTCTAGCAGGGAAAATGGCCTTAAAATGCATGTTGTTGTTGTTGTTGTTGTCTGTCTTTGTATTACAGTCCATAGTTATGCCAAGTTTGGTCAAAATCCCTTTCGCGGTTCATAAGGTATCGTGGTAATGAAAATCTGCTACTTTCAGCTTAGGGTCACATGACCATTGACCACAAAATCTTATCAGTTCATCTTTACGGCATAACATATATTTGTACCAAGTTTGGTTAAAAAAAACACCCTTCAGCAGCTCACTGTTATTGCAGCAACAAAATCATCATAGCCGGAAAACACGAAAAGATAACGCCTCGGACATCTTTGGCAGTGGAGGTGATGAAAAATATTGAAAAGCCAGAATGGAAAGGGGGAAAAAAAAGAAAGAACAATAACAGGTCTGAGAGAGAAAAAAAAAAACAGCAGCAAGTCAATGTTTAACACAACAAGACAGGACATGGAAGAAGCGGGATGGCGTTTGGGAGAATAATCAAAATCAAAGGGTTAAGATTCATAAATTCAAGTGCGGCTAAAGTTGTTTTCACAATGGTTAGCTGCACTAAAAAAATAAAAACCACCCCCCAAAAAATGTCAAAAATTTAGACTTTTACATTTTCCAGATAACGGTTCTGAAACAAACTATTGTTCATAAAAACAACAAGTTACATGATTGCTTTCAGAGCCTCATTTAATATGCATTTTTTGCATGGATTATCGTACCAATTCTTGACCAGTGGCACATCCACAGCACGGCGAGTTCGCCCCGAGCGAAGGTCGAAGGGCCGAGGGGCCCATAGCAGGGCAATTCCATTGGCTGTATTGTCAGAGTACAATGGCGTCTCACGCAGGAATGGCTCCATACCTTCTGGTAGCTCAAACTCCTCATCGTCATCAGGGAGGGGCTCTAGACTTTGCTAGAAAGAGAAACAACAGCTCAATGTAAAATGTCATGCTGTTGATCAAAAACATTCACTCTCGTTGAAAAGATAAAGACTTCTGGAAAAAGTTTCAAGAACGCATTGGTCTTTATCCTCAGTTTGCTCCTTTCCCATTGGCAGACACAATTATCCAAGCAATGGTAGTTTCCATGTCATTTTCCAAGCAAGCCCCTCTCTTTGACTTTGCTTCCACACGAGTCCAAAACTATAGGAAATATATAAAAATAGTACTTGTCCACCTGTAGTGAACACTAATGATCTCATCAGCACGACTGTACTCTAACCCCATTGAGCCTGTTACAACTCACAGTGATCTCATGATCGCTCATACATTGAAAAGACCTGTTGGTTGCCACGTGGGCTTAGGGCTTAACAAGGCCCGTACCAGTAAACACGTACAATCAAAAAAGTTTTTCCTTCCAAGAGCAAGCACGATGGCAACCTGAAATTTTAGAAGGGGGGGGGGGGGGGGGGGGGGAATCGACTTTTAATTTATGGGTCTTTGCATCGATTTCTTTATCTTCAAATAATTTGAAGTCCAAAACACCGAATAATTTCCTCCTTGAGATAGTCATCGCCGTCATCTCTGTCTCCTTCTACAAGATTTGCTGCAAATTCATGAAGTGACCCTGGTTTGACACTTCTCTCAACATTGGCCTTGTGCATGCAAGTTACTTCATCAACGTGCTGTTTCACAACACTCTCGTTGGTTTTCCTAACATTATGGATGGGAAACGCTGCAATACGCAAAACGAAGTTGGTCTCGCATAGTAAAAGTGCCTCGGGTGGCACCATCACCTGTCCCTTGGCAGCCTTTTGCGGAACATTAGTTCTGTTACAAGGTCTTGGGGCAAGCTGCCAGATGGCGGATGTTTGTGGGTTTTTGGAGTCTGTTCCCACAGGCTTGCAACTAGAAATCTAGAGGCCAAACTCAGGTGCAGGGCCTTGAGAAACTGCCACATCATCCGGCGCATAATTCCAGGCAGCCTTTTCTGCTAGTTCACGACTGGGGACACACCGAGCACAGGATTTTGGGAGCACTTCCGAGGACATGAGTTTGCACTGTTGATACAATATGGAACACTCCTCGTTTGTCTGAAAAAGTTCCCTGAAGGCCCTCGCCCCCTATTTTGTTTTACTGAAGGCGAATCATCTGTGGCACCCCCTTCCTAAATTATTTGCTTTTTTGAAAAATCCAAAGCCCCTGTTTGGGCTCGACCCCTCGACTGGAATGAAATAAATACATATATAAATATCGGTAAGTCCGCAATAAAAACTCACCAAAATAAACGATTTTCAGTTGTAGTGATCAGTGGGAAAACAATATAAATAAATGACGACATCTAATTATGACAATTCTGCATATTTTTTAATGAAAATACATTTACCATCAATTTCTGACAAAACATGACAACAGGAAATGATGAGATTTTTTTTTTTCTCCGAACTTCGTCTTTTCCCCTTCCATTCTCTTCTTTCTGCCAGATTTACTGAAGGAATCTTTGGATTTTCTCACAATTTTTTGGACTTTCTCTGGATACAGGATACAGGCACATTTGTCAGTTGCTGCCACTCAGCCCTAAGCCGATTAGCTGACTTGGTACGGCCATTGCGGACTAACCGGTGCAGCTGGCGATAATCCCTCCTTGTGGTTCTGCGGGGACGTCCTGGCCTCGGTATTGGAGTAGGCACACCCCTCTGAGCATTTCGTTTCAGGATCTTTGACACATGACGTTGAGTGATGCCATACTGCCGAGCAATAGCACGCCGTTTCATGCCGTAATTTCGTAAAGCCACCACTCTATGACAAACAGCATTGTCGAGTTGACGGACAATCTCCAGAGGAAGCGGCAATAACTTTTGGAGACGTGCAGCAGTTGTTTTCCACTAATACAGAACGCAACAACCCTTGTATACCCGACTGTGAAGCCAGTCATCAAATGCACCTGTCCATACCTTTTGCCACGCCAACTGTGATATAATCCTGTTGTTGACTTCTTGCTGCGACAGACAATCCGTGACATGGTTCTTTTAACAAATAAATCACCAAAGTGTAAAAGAAACTCACCAGATTGATATACTGAGTTAAGAAAGTAAACCCAAGTCAAGAAAAAAAATATATTCCATATTAAATGCCAAGTCTGTATATATATATATAATTATATATATATATATATATTATATATATATATATATATATATATATATACATACATATATATATATACATACATATATACACATACATATATATATATACATACATATATACACATACATATATATATACATACATATATATATACATACATATATATATACATACATATATATATACATACATATATATATACATACATATATATATACATACATATATATATACATACATATATATATACATACATATATATATACATACATATATATATACATACATATATATATACATACATATATATATACATACATATATATATACATACATATATATATACATACATATATATATACATATATATATATATATATATATATATATATATATATATATATATATATATATATATATATATACACATATATATATTGTTGCGGATATGGGATTTGGCCTCCATATCCGCTTGTAAATATTCCCCTATTTCCCCAATACTCCCCAACTATCCCCAATCCCCCATTCCCTCGTCCCATTGTCTGTAAACAACACTCTGTAGAACCGACCTTCCCCTTCTTCCCCCATTAAATGTCGTGCCCAGGTCCACCGCATCTCACGTAGACAACTTTCGGACATCTTGCTAGTTATTCTTAGTCTATGTCAGTTAAGGACTCGTTTCCATTAATTCTGACTCTTCGTTGCACCAGAATGTGATTGTATGGCACCAGTAGTGAGTTTAGGACCTCCCCATACCTCCTCCCATCTTCCCCATGAAACAATAACAACAACAACAACTACAACCACAGCGGGGGCGGCGCGGCCGCGGTGCGGGGAGTGTGCGTCCTCACACCGGCTTGGTTAGCCGCCATTGCCATGTGCGCCCACGGGGTTACCACGAAGGGGCTGGCTGTCAGCTCCTCGTCAAGGGCGGAGCCCGGTAACCCCCGCACCCAATAAGAAGCAACGGGCCGATTCCATCTGGGGCGGAGCTAACGAGCCGAGGGCGTGTCACTCCCCGCCGGATATACGCAGCCACTTACCGGACGTGACGTCAGATGCACCCCCAGCTTGGAGAAAGAACGTCACCCTCCAACGCTGACGCTGAGAGAGACCTCCCGCATCTCTGGACCGGACCGTGTGGATCCTGCCCCTGAGCCAAGGTGCACCTTGAGCTATCAACTACCTGCCCCTCCTTGCCATCAATCCTTGTGTGAGTCAGTTTTGTCCTGTTTATCTGTGGTCTGTCGGGGCTAATATAAGACCGTGTTTAAGTGCCTATCTTTCTATGCTGTCTCTCTTGTCCTTGTAATCTAACGTTCCGAACTATTATAACCTCCTCCGGAGGTCTTGAGAACTGTACCCTTGGTGTCGTGTCATTTTAACCCAGCCATTGTGTCCTTTTCCTCAATTGATTTAGCGTAGCGCGACTCGGCCAACGTTCGAGTATAATCGGGTAAACTGTGCAGACGCGGTCATACCAAACTGCTCGGTAAACCAACATCCACCACCGCGTCTGTAACATTTGGTGTCGAGGAGTTGGATTCGGACCTGGGACTAAATTCAGTTAGGCCCAAATTTTGGAACACCAATTGTACCATTAGGGTAACATTTTGGTGTTGGGAAGTGGAATTCGATCCGGAGCGCGTTTCACGCGCTCGAAATTATAACGGCGAAATTTGATTTTGTTTTACGAAAATAAAAACCCGAATTTTGAAAGTCGCGCTATGGCAGACCAAGACGGCTGGGGTCCGGTAGTAGGGAGTGAAGCAGGGTCGATCCAGGACCAAAATGAGGGACAAGAGGAGAGCGAAGCAGTGAGGGTAGCAGAATCGCAAAATGGCGTGCTGGCGCACGAGGTTGCGGGCGCGCAAAACGGCGCCTCGCACATAGCCACGGCGACCACGCCCGCGACCGTGGTAGCGCCACCGGTGGATTTGAACCTGTTTTTAATACAAATGAAGGCCCTTATGGCCCAGAATAGTGAGCAAATGAGGGCTGATAGTGAGCGATTGCGGGGCCAAATGGGGGTAATGGGAAACCAAATGGGGGTAATGGGGTCCAATAGCGAGAAATTGAGGGAGGACATGGGGGCCAATAGCCAACGGTTAGACAATAGATTAGGGGAAATACAGGAGGGGTTAATGGGGGTAGAAAACAGAATGGCCGCTCAAGAGAATCAAATGGAAGGGATGCAAAAAGGGTTAGAGGGTTAGAAAACAGTATGGAAGGCAAATTGAGGGACATGAGGGACCAAGCGGAAAGGGAAGTTAAACAAATGGGGCAGCAGATAGAGGGGGTCAGAATGGGGGTAGAGACCAAACTGGATGCTCACAGGGAGGAAATGGAGCAGATGAGGGTGGCATCTGGGCAGGAGATGCAAGTGATGGGAGAGGAGATCAGAAGAGGTGTGAGTGAGGAGGTTGGAGGAGTGCGCGAGGAGGTGAGGCACTGTAAGGAGCACATGGAGAAGGAGGTGAGAAAGGGGACTGTAAAGTTACAAGGGGGCATAGAGGACCTGACGCAGGAGGTGGAGCAGCTGACGGTGGGACAGACGGAGTTAGTGGAGCAGGTACAAAGGAACACTGCGGTAATAGGAGGGTTAAAAGCGATACAAAATGACCTAAAAAATGACTTGGTAGCGACGAAGAGGGAATGTCAGATGGTACGTGAGGGATTGACAACGAGGTTGGACGAGGTGATAGAGGTAATGGAGACGAAGGACCGGCAGGTGAGGACGCACATGGAAACGGTCAAGGTAGCCTTGGAGGACGAGCTTGAGGAGACGTACCGGGGAATAAAAGAGGTGAAGCAGAAATTAGAAGAAGTGGAAGAAGGGGTGAGCGAAATTAAGAAGCGACGGAGAGGGGATAAGAAAGAGATAAAAGAGGAGATAAAAGAATTGGTCCAAAGTCTGTGTTTGGATCGTGATGATGTGCTCATTAACCGGATGAGGGATTCGCAGGTGATGGAGGAGAAGCGAAGAGGAAGAGGACCCGGTGTAAGTGGTGACCAATATGGTCGTGCGTATGATGCGCCAGGGGATTTAAGAAGCTTGGGGGTCGAGATGGACCCGGGTGTTCGTGAGAGGCCGTTGGTGAAGTGTGCGACAGGTCTGGTGTGCGAAAAAGGAGGTGTGCGAGAAAGTCCGACTCTGGGGTGTGTGAGGAAAAAGTGTGTGCCAAGGAGTGAGGGTGCTGGCGAGAGTGAGTCGGTCGTAGCGCGTGTGCGAGGGAGCACATGGAAGCGCGGTGTGGTAAGTGTTACAGAGGGTGTGACGGGAGAGTGTGCGCAAGAGTGTGCGCGAGAGAGGTGTGTAACGGACAGGTGCATGAGGAAAGAGTGCGCTGTCGGGAGTAAGGGTGAGTGCGCTGTCAAGAGTGGAGGTGAGAGTAGTACGAGTGACACGGAGCGTGAGTTGGTGGTGACAGGTGAGAAAGGATGCACACCTGGAATGGTAGAGCGTGAGTGGGAATGCACGCTGGAATTGGTAGTGAGGCACGTGGTTGGGTGTGCGAATGAGAGCACACCTGTGATTGTCACAGAGGAGGTGACCGAGGAGGGGGCGCGAAGAGGTGTGTTGGTGAGGTGTGCGACCAACGAATGTGTGCCAAGGTGCTCGGTGGTCAGGTGTGTGACCAAGGCTGTGAGTGGAATGAGTGTACCGAGGTGTGTAAGGAAAGGTACGAGGAGCATGGAAACGGCTGGAGGTGTGAGCAAGGAACGGGCTGCGGGGTGTAAGAATCCAGGTGAAGCATCGACGTTAAACGGGTTAGAGGTTAGAGCGACTTTTAGCCGAATCGGGCCCTCGGTGCGTGCTGGGCCTCGCTTTGAACGGCCGCGTCCGTGCTCCACTAGGCGGAGCGGGCGGCTGGATAGGAAGGGTCGTCATGGCGACCACTTTTTGTTGAGGCATTCCGGCAGGTCGAGATCGAGCCATGGGATGGCTCCACGCCGAGGTGGTGCGTGGGATCTCGGCCCGGGTAAGCCCCCGTCCCTGCACCGAGTGCCGGACGCGTCCAGCCGCTGGCACAACACAACCCGCATTCATGGCTTGGCTGTACGAAGCCGAGCTTTAGAAGTTAATTGGCGCACCGAGAGGCATTAGTAAGTAGACTGCAATGACGAGGATAGTGTTTTGGCCCCAAAATTAGAGAAAAACAAAATTTGATGATTGGCAAAGGATTGGCAGTAATGATTGGCAGATGATGAGCAGTGATTGGCAAATTTTTGATTTGTTGAAATTTGATGTGCAAAATTGGTAGTGAGCGATGGGCCCGGTGGGTAAGGGTGGCATCCCTGCCACCCTTCCCATGGTGGGGGCAAAGGAGCAATAGCTTATGGGGTGTATGACAGTGAAAACTAGGAGGGGGCGCGAAAGGACTTCCGTTTCCGGTCTTGCTGGCGACGGTTCGTTTTTTCGCAGGTCTCCACGCTCTCCATCGAAATCGAAGTTAAGTCATTGTTCCAATTTGTATTTTCGTTATAACTGTATTTCTTTTATGGTGTATGTACGTTTATTGTCCCGTCAAAGATTTTCGGTGCAAATCTTTCATACCTGTATTGAAAATCGCGTTAATTCGTGTCGTCTCGAGGTCTTGTACAGTGTACACTGTACAACCTTGAGGCTTTGTTTTTCTCTCAGCGCCTGTCGTTTGTGATCCAGTAACTTTCGTTCTCTGTTTTCGCAGTCTTTCCACCCCAAAGCCTACTTCCTTATGTAAATCTCAACTCAAAAAAAAGAAAAAAAAAAGACTACCTTCTCTGTGCTCATTCGTTTATTCATTCTTATTCGTTCGTTCGTTCTTCGACCACGTGTTTCTCCCCCATTTCCCCAGATAGATTGTCAAATTTCAATTCGTTATTTTATCGTCCATGTGATATTGTTTGATATAGTTAGTTTTGGTTTGAATTTCCTGTAACTCGTAATTAATTAATCGTTTTCTGCCCTTGTGTGTGGCCTTGTAGTTGTACCCCCGTCGGTGTTTTGTTAACTTAAGTGTGTTTTGCTTGGCTCTTGGTTTTTTCCCTTCTACCCCGAACATAATACTGTCTAACGTTCTAATTCCCCACCCCCCCCCCCCCCCCAAAAAAAAAAACAAAAAAAAAACAAAAACATTTATTTTATTTTCTCCACGTGTACTGTTGTCTCGTCCTGTATTTTCTGTCCAGGTGTGCTGTTCGCCCCACCCCCATTATCTCCTTGCCATCCACCGTTTGCCCTGTTCACGTGACTCGTGGTGGTCCCTCTCGGCTCTCCCCCCGTTGGTATTTTTGTGCATATAAGATTGTTCATAGTTCTGTTTAAATATTTTTAAATATGTTTAACCTTTCCCCTTCTGTTTTTTATTCAGTGGTATATTACAACACGCTGTTTTTCTTCCTATTTAAAAGGCTTTTCTCAATTTCCTCTCCAACTCATTTCCTCTCCAACTCATTCCACTTCAAAAAAAAGAAATTCAATATCTTATACGTCTCCCTCACTACATGGTCTAAATTCACATTCATTCCATCCCTCCTCCATCATCCTGAACCGGATTGCTAACTTGAAAATCACAACAAACCCAATTTGTTATCAATGTTCGTCTTTCATTAATCATCCACTTTCTAAACTCCCCTCTTGCCCCTCCCATCCAAATCCCCCCCCTTGCACCTACACTCCGAAACTTCCCCCTTGCCCCTCCACTCTTAAACTCCCCCCTTGCCCCTCCACTCCTGAACTCCCCCCTTGCCCTTCCCCTCCTAAACTTCCCCTTTGCCCCTCCCCTCCTAATCCCCCCCCTTGCCCCTCCACTCCTGATCTCCCCCCTTTCCCCTTCCCTCCAAAACTCCCCCCTTGCCCCTCCCCTCCTAAACTCCCCCCTCACTCCTCCCTTCAAAACTCCCCCCCAATCCCTCCCATTCAATTCTCCCCCCATACCATTCCTCTCCAATTCTCTCTCCTCCCCCCTCCTCCTCCAAGCTGCCTCCTCCCCACTTCGTCTCCCTTCTATCTCATACCTCCACCCCCCCAAACCTTCTACTTTCCTCTGCCCCCCCTCAAACAACCCCTCACTGTGCCGCATCCCTTCACCAGCAAACCTTTCATCCTCCTCATCCTTCCCTTTCTTGGAACTCTTCTGCAACATCTGAAACACTATCAACTGCTCTCCCTACCTCCCCCTCTCATCCTTCATCTTACCCTACTCCTCCCCTCCCCTGTCCTGTACCCGATGCTCCCCCTCTCTCTTCATTAACGGTATGGACCTCAAACATCCGGGGCCTTCGCTCAAACCTGACTGATCTCTCCATACAGGTTGCTTCTGACAATCCAGACTTGATCTGCTTAACAGAGACTTTCCTCCTTCAAGATGTCTCTGATTCCTTAATAACTCTTCCTGGTTACTCCCTCCTCCGGTATGATAGACCTGAGCCTCGGCCTGGTGGTGGGGTGGCTATCTTTGTCAAAAACTCTCTTCCTCACTCTCCTTGCACTGCTCTCTTTCCTCCTCACCCGCAGGAGTACCTCTGGTTACGGCTTCCTCTCCGCTCCCACCTTTTGTTCATATGTGTTCTGTACCGTCCCCCAAACAGTGATGACTCCATCTACATTTCAATGTCTGACAACATGGACCAACTTCTATCCACTCATCCCAACTCTCTCTTCCTCATATGTGGTGACTTCAACTGTCATCATGCCACCTGGTTGGGTGTGGGTTCCTCTCTCACTAGTCATGGCACCTCAGCAAAGGACTTCTGTGACTCACTGGGATTGACACAATCTGTCAATTTCCCGACCCGGATCTCAGCCAATGGAGTATCTTCTCTTCTAGACTTGGTTATGACAAACTTCCCTGCTAATGTCTGCTGCTCTTCTTCTGCTCCAATCGGTTCTTCTGATCATGTGCTTGTCAAAGTGGACATCTCTCTGGCCATTCTCAGAGAGCCTCCTCAGCGTCGACGAGTCTGGCATTTCACTCAGGCCGACTGGGACGGTCATCAAGCAGCCATCAATCGTCTGGATTGGTCTCCCATCTCCACTGCCTCTGACATCAATTCTTCCTGGGAATTCTTCCAAAGCAAACTGATCTCTCTCATGCACAGATTTATCCCATCTCGCCTTCAATTGTCTTACCCTTCCTCCCGTCCATGGTACACTGAATCTTGTGGTGAGGCAGTTGCCCTGAAACAACTTGCCTTTGCCTCTTGGAAGGCTAATCCAACTGAAGGAAATCTCAGTTCCTTCCACCAAGCTCGGAACAAGTGTGTGTCTACCCTCAGGGGTGCCAGGAAGCACTATCTCTCCTCACTCAAGAATGAACTCTCAAACCTGTCTCCTTCCTCCAAATCCTGGTGGCGTCTGGTCAAATCCGTTTCTGGTGTTTGTTCCCCCTCCATCCCCTCCCTTACCTCAAATGGCCACACAGTTGACATCGCACGTGACAAAGCCGAATGCCTCAACTCTGTGTTCGCCTCGAAATCCTTAGTCCCAAACCCATCTCTCTCTGTTCCCACCTTTCCCAGTCGAACCCAAATGCTCCTGGACTCTGTGTCCTTCTCTCCTGACAAGGTGGAGGAGTTTTTGTCAAACCTCGACTCTGATTCTGCAACTGGACCAGACGGCATCAGCCCACGGGTCCTAAAATCCTGCTCTGCCGCTCTATCTCACCCTCTCTCTGTTCTTTTCACCCTATCTTTTGCTCAAGGTCATCTGCCAGCATCCTGGAAATCAGCTAACATTACCGCTTTACACAAAAAAGGTGCAAAAACAGATCCTTGCAACTACAGACCAATCAGCCTGCTCCCAATTATCAGCAAAGTCATGGAATCCATCATTGCTTCGGATATGAAATCTTTCCTCTTCTCCAATGGCTTGATCTCTGATCATCAATTTGGTTTCAGACCAGGTCACTCTACTCTGGACATGCTGCTTCTGCTGTCTCAACAATGGATGGAGGTCCTGAATGCCAAACAGGAAATCAGAGCTGTCTCCCTTGACATATCAAGGGCCTTTGATACGGTCTGGCACCCAGCTCTGCTCACCAAACTCTCCTCCTATGGTATCCATGGAAATCTCCATGCATGGCTTGCGGACTTCCTCTCTGGTCGTAGTCAACGTGTGGCCCTGAATGGATTTCTCTCATCTCCCCTTCCTGTTCAGGCTGGAGTTCCCCAAGGAAGTGTGCTGGGCCCTGTGCTTTTTCTGGTCTTTATCAATGATCTCTCTGACTCTCTGGAAAATCCTCTCTATCTCTTTGCTGATGACTCCACTCTCTGCCGCTCCATTCCTCTTCCCTCAGATAGGCAGTCTGCAGCCTCCTCACTCTCTGAAGACCTGGACAAAATCACAGACTGGTCAAACAAGTGGAACATGTCTTTCAATCCTGCCAAATCTCACTCTCTTACTATGTCTCTCCGAAAAGATCGACTGGACAACCCTCCCATCTACTTTTTCAACAATCCTCTCCAAGAAGTTCTGTCACTCAAGCTTTTGGGTCTCACTATCTGCCATGATCTTTCTTGGGAAAACCACATTTCCAAGCTGGCCTCCAAAGCCAGTCGCCGACTGGGCATCCTCCGTCGTGCGAAGTCCTTCCTCGGCACACCTGAGCTCCTCACCACATACAAGGCTTTCATCCGCAGCTCAATGGAATACTGTTCTCCCCTATGGGCTGGTGCTCCTGCCTCACACCTGGCTCGGCTTCACGCTGTTGAATCCAAAGCTTTCAAAATCATTGGAATCTCCCGCGATGAAGCTATCTCTGAGGGCCTTTCACTCACTCACCGCAGGCAGGTAGGTGGTCTTTCTGTCTTCTACCGACTCCTCTCCGGCCTTGCTCCCCCAGCTCTCTCCGTGCTCTGTCCCCCAAATATTCCTACAGGTCGCACAAGATCTGCCAGCAACCCTCTGATGGTTAAACTGCCGAAATCTCGGCTCTCTGCTCACCTTCACTCTTTCATTCCTCTTTTCTCCCGCCTGTGGAACAAACTCCCACACTCCCTTCAATCCCTCCCACACTCCCTTCAATCCTCTACTCCCTCCAGGTCTTTAAAACAGCTGTTCACCACCATCTCTTATCTTCCCCCATCCATAACCTTGATCTTTTCTACCCCCACTAATTCACCCCAGATCCACCTTGTTTGAAATTCCAACTTATTTCCTGGAAATCCTGGCAGTGTCCATATGTTTATACCTCTCCCACCCCCCCCCCCCTTCACATGCCTCCCCCCCTTCACATGCCTCCCCCCTTCACATGCCTCCCCCCCAAAGCCCTCTCCCTCCCACAGATCTCTCGATGTCTCCATGTCTCTCGGTCCCTGCTCTCAAATGTTGTGTTTGTGTCCTTCCCCCTCTCTCCCCATCTTGTCTACCGCTCCCGATGTTATTTGTTTTATGTGTCTGTTTGTCTTTCTGTGTGATTAATTTTCGCTCTTTCACGAGCCTCGATCTTGTATACAAAAAAAAAAAAAAAAAAAAAAAAAAAAAAAAAACTAACCCGGGTGGGTTAGGATATTGGTAGGGATCTAGCGAAGATGACATTAAGTGACGTTAAGTTTAGTTAGTGACTGATACCTGTAGTGGGGACGCAGGTAGATTAGTATGGATGATAATGACGAGGGAGCGCAATAGTTTAAAGGGACGACTGGGAAGCGCAAGTTTCAGAAGGGAGTAGTTAGCTGAGATGATGCCGTGTGTGTGAGAATTGAACAGGTGTGATTGCACAGGTGTGCAACTGGACAGGTGTGTGGAACAGTGTGTGAGTAATGAGTGTTGTGGATCAGCGCGAATGCGCTTGGGGAGAGAAGGGTGCAGGTGGCACCAGGTGTGAGAGCACAGGTGTGCAGGTACAGGTGTGTGGGGAGAGTTGGAGTAAGTGGTACGGAGTGGTGTGCATGGTGCGAAGGTGTGGATGGGGGAAGAGTGGACCCCTTTCACGAGTACCCGGGGTGGGTAGTGTAAGTGTTAGGTAGAGGGTACAGGTAAATTGTGGTTGGATATTGGCATTTGTGGTGCGGTTGCAGAATGGTGTTGTGGATGGGTGCATTAGTGTTGTGGAAATGGCTGGGCGTGTAGCCTGTTAGTGTGTGTAGTTGGTTGGGCACTCCACCACTGTGAGGATGTCGGCCAGGTGAGGCCGCAGGTGGGCTCTGGGAGCCGGTAGTTGTGAGTGGGTGCCTGAGGATCCCGGGTGTGGATCGGGCAGCCCAGTGCCAGAGAGGGCACCGAGTGGGGAGAGCGCCAGAGGGCCTTCCCCAGGTAGTTAGGTTAGGGTAAGGAGCAGGTAAGCTCGGAGGCAACTGCAGTGGTGGGGGTGTGCAGGTGGGTAGACCCGCTGGGAGAGGTACACGTCGCGGCCCAGAAATTGTGCGAGGGCACCGGGAGATGAATCGGGGGAGTGAGACCCCAAATTGAGAAGCACCACAGTTTGGTCAATGGGAATTGGTTGTTAGAACCCATAGTGTAAGAGGGCCAATGGTTTGGCCGGAGAAAGACCCCGGGTAGTGTAAAGTTGTTAAAGTCATTTAGGAAATAGTTAGGATTGATGAACCTGTCGCACCATATGCAGCCACTTGCCTGTGGTGATGATGATGACTCCACACCTGTGTTTTCTTTGTTTTGTGTTGCAGGAAGAAAGGATTGCTGTTGGATTTGTGAGACGCATCACGACGTGGATGAGACATTGGGGTGATTCCATCTCTCCCTCCCTAGGAGGGACTGATGATGAATTGGTGATAGCAAATTATGATGTTGAGTTGGAGATGGCAA
>NW_027618543.1:0-7500 GCF_964187855.1 Myxine glutinosa | reverse complement strand
ATATACATATATATATACATATATATATACATACATATATATTTACATATATATATACATATATATATACATATATATATACATATATATATATACATATATACATATATATATATACATATATATATATATATACACATATATATATATACATATATATATACATATTGTTGCGAATATGGAATTTGGCCTCCATATCCGCTTGTAAATATTCCCCTATTTCCCCAATACTCCCCAACTATCCCCAATCCCCCATTCCCTAGTCCCATTGTCTGTAAACAACAATCAGTAGAGCCGACCTTCCCGTTTTTCCCCCATTAAATGTCGTGCCCAGGTCCACCGCATCACACGTAGACAACTTTCGGACATCTTGCTAGTTATTCTTAGTCTATGTCAGTTAAGGACTCCTTTCCATTAATTCTGACTCTTCGTTGCACCAGAATGTGATTATATGGCACCAGTAGTGAGTTTAGGACCTTTCCCATACCTCCTTCCATCTTCTTCCCCAAACAACAATTACAACAACAACGACGCTGCGCGGGGGGAGTGTGCGTCATCACACCGGCTCGGTTAGCCGCCATTGACAAATGCGCTCCGGACCATGCGCTCCACGGGGTTACCACGAAGGGGCTCCTTGTCAGCTCCTCGTCAAGGGCGGAGCCTGGTAAACCCCCCCGCACGCACCCAATGAGAAGCAACGTGCCGATTCCACGAGGCGGAGCTAACGAGCCGAGGGCGTGTCACTCCCCGCCGGATATACGCAGCCACTCGCCGGACGTGACGTGAGATGCGCCCCCAGCTTGAGACGACAAGACGCCACCTCGAGCGCTGTGAAACCTCCTGCATCTACTGGACCGTACAGTACCCTGTCCTTGAGCCAAGAGTGCACCTGGAGCCATCGATCCTGCCTTCCCTAGCCATCAATCCCCGTGTGAGTCAGCCTTTTGTCCCGTTTATCTGTCGTCTGTTGGGGTTAATATAAGATTGTGTCTAAGTGCTTGTCTTTCTATGCTGTACCTCTCGTCCTTGTAATCTAACCTTCCGTAACAATATAACCTCCTCTGGAGGTCTTGAGAACTGAACCCTGGTGTCGTGTCATTTGAATCCCAGCTGTGTGTCTTTTCCTTCATTGATCTAGCGTAGCGCGATTAGTCAACGTTCGGGTATAATCGGGTAACTTGTGCAGACGTGGTCATACCAAAACCGCTCGGTAAATAACATCTAAGCCACGTCTGTAACAATTGGTGTCGAGGAGTGGAATTCGAACCCGGGACTAAATTTATTAGGCCCAAATTTGTAACAATTAGAATCGATTCGGAGCGCGTTTCCCACGCGAAATTATAACGGCGAAATTTGATTTTGTTATACGAAAATAAAAACCCGAATTTTGAAAGTCGCGCTATGGCGGATCAAGACAGCTGGGGTCCGGTAGGGGAGAGTGAGGCAGGGTCGGTCCAGGACCAAATTGAGGGACATGAGGGACAGGAGGAGAGCGAAGCAGCGAGGGTAGCAAACGCACAAAATGGCGCCTCGCTGGTCACCGCGCCCGCGACCGTGGTAGCGCCGCCGATGGATTGGGGCCTATTTATGGAACAAATAAAGGCCTTTATGGTTAAGTCGGGTGAAGAAATGAAGGACGAGATGAGGGCTAATAGTCAGCAATTGGGAAACCAAATTGTGGGGTTGAGGGCTGATAGTGAGCGATTAGAGGGCCAAATGGGGGTAATGAGGGACGAAGCGAGGGGTACTGGTGAGGGGTTAGACAACGGGATAAAAGAGGTGAGAAATGGGTTAATGGGGGTAGAAAACAGAATGGCCGCTCAAGAGAATCAAATGGAAGGGATGCAAAAAGGGTTAGAGGGGTTAGAAAACAGTATGGAAGGCAAATTGAGGGACATGAGGGACCAAGCGGAAAGGGAAGTTAACCAAATGGGGCAGCAGATAGAGGGGGTCAGAATGGGGGTAGAAGCCAAACTGGATGCTCACAGGGAGGAAATGGAGCAGATGAGGGTGGCATCTGGGCAGGAGATGCAAGTGATGGGAGAGGAGATCAGGAGAGGAGTGAGTGAGGAGGTCGGAGGAGTGCGCGAGGAGGTGAGGCACTGTAAGGAGCACATGGAGAAGGAGGTGAGAAAGGGGACTGTAAAGTTACAAGGGGGCATAGAGGACGAGCTTGAGGAGACGTACCGGGGAATCAAAGAGGTGAAGCAGAAATTAGAAGAAGTGGAAGAAGGGGTGAGCGAAATTAAGAAGCGACGGAGAGGGGATAACAAAGAGATAAAAGAGGAAGTAAAAGAATTGGTCCAAAGTCTGTGTTTGGATCGTGATGATGTGCTCATTAACCGGATGAGGGATTCGCAGGTGATGGAGGAGAAGCGAAGAGGAAGAGGACCCGGTGTAAGTGGTGATCAATATGGTCGTGCGTATGATGCGCCAGGTGATTTAAGAAGCTTGGGGGTCGAGATGGACCCGGGTGTTCGTGAGAGGCCATTGGTGAAGTGTGCGACAGGTCTGGTGTGCGAAAGAGGAGGTGTGCGAGAAAGTCCGACTCTGGGGTGTGTGAGGAAAAAGTGCGTGCCAAGGAGTGAGGGTGCTGGCGAGAATGAGTCGGTCGTAGCGCGTGTGCGAGGGGGCACATGGAAGCGCGGTGTGGTGAGTGTTACAGAGGGTGTGACGGGAGAGTGTGCGCGAGAAAGGTGTGTGACGGACAGGTGCATGGGGAAAGAGTGCGCTGTCAAAGGCAAGGAAGAATGCACACCTGTGGTGAGTGTTACAGAGGGTGTAACGGGAGAGTGTGCGCGAGAAAGGTGTGTGGCGGACAGGTGCATGAGGAAAGAGTGCGCTGTCAAGAGTAAGGGTGAGTGCGCTGTCAGGAATGGAGGTGAAAGTAGTGAGAGTGACATGGAGCGTGAGTTAGTTGTGACAGGTGAGCGAGGATGTACACCTGGGATGGAAGGATGCACACCTGGAATGGTAGAGCGTGAGTGGGAATGCACGCTGGAGTTGGTGGTGAGGCACGTGGTTGGGTGTGCGAATGAGAGCACACCTGTGTTTGTCACAGAGGAGGTGACAGAGGAGGGGGTGCGAAGAGGTGTGTTGGTGAGGTGTGCTACCAACGAATGTGTGCCAAAGTGTTCGGTGGTCAGGTGTGTGACCAAGGCTGTGAGTGGAATGGGTGTACCTGGATGTGTGAGCAAGGAACGGGCTTCGGGGTGTAAGCATGCAGGTGAAGCATCGACATTAACCAGGTTAGAGGTTAGGTCGACTTTTAGCCGAAGCGGGCCCTCGGTGCGTGCCGGGCCTCGCTTTGAACGGCCGCGTCCAGGCTCCACTAGGTGGAGCGGGCAGCTGGATAGGAAGGGTCGTCATGGCGACCACTTTTTGGTGAGACGTGCCGGCAAGTCGAGAGCGGGACATTGGATGGCTCCGTGCCGAGATGGTGCGTGGGATCTCGGCACGGGTAAGCCCCCGTCCCTGCACCGAATGCCGGACGCATCCAGCCGCTGGCACAAAACAACCAGCATTCATGGCTTGGCTTTACAAAGCCGAGCTTTAGAAGTGAATTGGCGCACCGAGAGGCATTAGTGAGTAGACTGGGTGATGAGGTTAGTGTTTTGGCCCCAAAATTAGAGAAAAACAAAATTTGATGATTGGCAAAGGATTGGCAGAGTGATGATTGGTAATGGTACAGTGATTGGCAGATGATTGGCAAATTTTTAATTTGTTGAAATCTGATGTGCAAAATTGGTAGTGAGAGACCCCCGATGGGGTGGGATGGCAAATCTGCCACCCTTCCCATGAGTGGGGCAAAGGAGCAATAGCTTATGGGGTGTATGGCAGTGAAAACTAGCCCGGGTGGGTTAGGATATTGATAGGGATCTAGCGAAGATGACAGTAGGTAACGTTAAGTTTAGTTAGTGACTGATACCTGTAGTGGGGACGCAGGTAGATTAGTATGGATGATAATGACGTGGGAGCGCAATAGTTTAAAGGGACGACTGGGAAGCGCAAGTTTCAGAGGGGAGTAGTTAGATGAGATGATGCCGTGTGGTTGAGAGTGAACAGGTGTGATTGCACAGGTGTGCAACTGGACAGGTGTGTGGAACAGTGTATGAGTAGTGAGTGAGTGGATCAGCGCGAATGCGCTTGGGGAGAGAAGGGTGCAGGTGGCACCAGGTGTGAGAGCACAGGTGTGCAAGTACAGGTGTGTGGAGAGAGTTGGAGTAAGGGGTACGGAGTGGTGTGCATGGTGCGAAGGGGTGGATGGGGGAAGAGTGGACCCCTTTCACGAGTACCCGGGGCGGGTAGTGTAAGTGTTAGGTAGAGGGTATAGGTAAATTGTGGTTGGAAATTGGCATTTGTGGTGCGGTTGCAGAATGGTGTTGTGGATGGGTGCATTAGTGTCGTGGAAATGGCTGGGCGTGTAGCCTGTTAGTGTGTGTAGTTGGTTTGAACACTCCACCATTGTGAGGATGTCGGCCAGGTGAGGCCGCAGGTGGGCTCTGGGAGCCGGTAGTTGTGAGTGGGTGCCTGAGGATCCCGGGTGTGGATCGGGCAGCCCCGTGCCAGAGAGGGCACCGAGTGGGGAGAGTGCCAGAGGGCCTTCCCCAGGTAGTTAGGTTAGGGTAAGGAGCAGGTAAGCTCGGAGGCAACTGCAGTGGTGGGGTTGTGCAGGTGGGTAGACCCACTGGGAGAGGTACACGCCACAGCCCAGAAATTGTGCGAGGGCTCCGGGAGATGAATCGGGGGAGTGAGACCCCAAATTGAAAAGCACCACAGTTTGGCCAATGGGAATTGGTTTTTAGAACCCATAGTGTAAGAGGGCCAATGGTTTGGCCGGAGAAAGACCCCGGGTAGTGTAAAGTTGTTAAAGTCATTTAGGAAATAGTTAGGATTGATGAACCTGTCGCACCATACGCAGCCACTTACCTGTGGTGATGATGATGACTCCACACCTGTGTTTTCTTTGTTTTGTTGCAGGAAATGAAATTGCTGTGTGGATTGTGAGACGCATCACGACGTGGATGAGACATTGGGGTGATTCCATCTCTCCCTCCCTAGGAGGGACTGATGATGAATTGGTAATGGCAAATTATGATGTTGAGTTGGGGATGGCAAATTATGATGTTGAGTTGAAAATGGCAAATTTGATTGGTTAGGAGGGAGAGAAGACGAATTTGGTATATGGGAGGAACGGGGAAGACAGTAGGGATGTTTGTTGATTTGTAAAGTAGATGTTTATGGGTAGTGTTGTGTTTTGTGGCTACAGTAAGGGGTAAGGGAGGGGCCATGTAGGTTACCTGGTGGGGGGGGGGGGGGGGGGAGCGTACGGTAGGAACGTACCTGTCTCACCTGGTTCCCATGTGCCCCCAGTGTGCATTACCTTGCATTGCGTGCACTTTTGCGCCCTTACCACCTTACTCACTTGTCTGCTTCTTTTGTCTCCCACCTCCGAGGATCTGGTTTTGGGGCAGAGAGAGAGGAGAGAGAGGTGCTGGCTTCGCAGTTGTGGGCCTGCACTTTCGCTGCTTGCTGCTGGGATCGATACACCATATGGACCGCAATGTTTGTGGCCACCCACAATGGACCGCAGTTCTTTTGCGGCCAAGCACCACCCGTGGATGGACCTATGGGTCAACGTGGCACCTATGCCATACAGGTGAACCACTTATAGTTGGCCCCCTGACGGCCACAATAAAGAAATGGACGCGGTTGGCGCCTTTCTTTATTGTGTTTAAAAGAAGTAAGAAGGCCAAGTGCACCACATGAAGGCAAGACCAGCGGCAGAACATCGGCCGGCTGCGACACCACACAATGATTTATAGACACTTTATTGGTGCACCGGATGGTGCTCACTGTGTGATGGGGTGGTGCTTGATGCTTGGAAGGGGTGCTCTGCACATTATTAAAGGCCGTAGGCCACAGAGCACTCGTGGGTTGGTGTATCGATGCTAGCATGCGTGCTCTCTCTATGCATAACATCTGCATGTGTTCCTCCAAAAACAGGTCCTGGATCGTAGTGTAAATATCAGCGTAGTCTTGTGTAAATAATGCTCCCTACCGGCTGTATGTTTAGTTTGAGGATTCTTTCCGGATTCAGTTATCCTGTGGGTGTGTTTCTGTGAGGAGAAGGGTGCAACGTCGCAGGGGGACATACTTACTCATTTGTGAATATCTGTAAAACTGTCGCACTCAGGGTAGAGTTAATAGTAGAGGGAACTACATTGCGTGCCACACTAAAGTAGGTAAAAATTTATCGGGTCGGGACGCCCCGAGGGTAGAGAAGGGTGCAATGTTGCGAATATGGAATTTGGCCTCCATATCCGCTTGTAAATATTCCCCTATTTCCCCAATACTCCCCAATCCCCCATTCCCTCGTCCCATTGTCTGTAAACAACAATCAGTAGAGCCGACCTTCCCGTTTTTCCCCCATTAAATGTCGTGCCCAGGTCCACCGCATCACACGTAGACAACTTTCGGACATCTTGCTAGTTATTCTTAGTCTATGTCAGTTAAGGACTCCTTTCCATTAATTCTGACTCTTCGTTGCACCAGAATGTGATTATATGGCACCAGTAGTGAGTTTAGGACCTTTCCCATACCTCCTTCCATCTTCTTCCCCAAACAACAATTACAACAACAACGACGCTGCGCGGGGGGAGTGTGCGTCATCACACCGGCTCGGTTAGCCGCCATTGACAAATGCGCTCCGGACCATGCGCTCCACGGGGTTACCACGAAGGGGCTCCTTGTCAGCTCCTCGTCAAGGGCGGAGCCTGGTAAACCCCCCCGCACGCACCCAATGAGAAGCAACGTGCCGATTCCACGAGGCGGAGCTAACGAGCCGAGGGCGTGTCACTCCCCGCCGGATATACGCAGCCACTCGCCGGACGTGACGTGAGATACGCCCCCAGCTTGAGACGACAAGACGCCACCTCGAGCGCTGTGAAACCTCCTGCATCTACTGGACCGTACAGTACCCTGTCCTTGAGCCAAGAGTGCACCTGGAGCCATCGATCCTGCCTTCCCTAGCCATCAATCCCCGTGTGAGTCAGCCTTTTGTCCCGTTTATCTGTCGTCTGTTGGGGTTAATATAAGATTGTGTCTAAGTGCTTGTCTTTCTATGCTGTACCTCTTGTCCTTGTAATCTAACCTTCCGTAACAATATAACCTCCTCCGGAGGTCTTGAGAACTGAACCCTGGTGTCGTGTCATTTGAATCCCAGCTGTGTGTCTTTTCCTTCATTGATCTAGCGTAGCGCGATTAGTCAACGTTCGGGTATAATCGGGAAACTTGTGCAGACATGGTCATACCAAAACCCGCTCGGTAAATAACATCTAAGCCACGTCTGTAACAAATATATACATATATATATACATAATATATATATACATATATATATACATATATATATACATATAATATATACATATATATATACATATATATATACATATATCACGTATACCATATATATATACATATATATATACATATATA
>NW_027618542.1:0-69474 GCF_964187855.1 Myxine glutinosa | reverse complement strand
AACACAAGTGCGAAATGTGGTTTTTCAACACTAACACAAGTGCGAAAAGTGGTTTTTCAACACTAACACAAGTGCGAAAAGTGGTTTTTCAACACTAACACAAGTGCAAAAAGTGGTTTTTCCACACTAATACAAGTGCAAAAGTGGTTTCCTGCACCAACACAAGTGCAAAAAGTGGTTTTTCAACACTAACACAAGTGCGAAAAGTGGTTTTTCAACACTAACTCAAGTGCGAAAAGTGGTTTTTCCACACTAATACAAGTGCAAAAGTGGTTTCCTGCACCAACACAAGTGCGAAAAGTGGTTTTTCAACACTAACACAAGTTCGAAAAGTGGTTTTTCAAGACTATCACAAGTGCAAAAAGTGTTTTTTCCACACTAATACAAGTGCAAAAGTGGTTTCCTGCACCAACACAAGTGCGAAAAGTGGTTTTTCAACACTAACACAAGTTCGAAAAGTGGTTTTTCAACACTATCACAAGTGCAAAAAGTGTTTTTTCCACACTAATACAAGTGCAAATGTGGTTTCCTGCACGAACACAAGTGCGAAAAGTGGTTTTTCAACACTAACACAAGTGCCAAAAGTGGTTTTTCAACACTAACACAAGTGCCAAAAGTGGTTTTTCAACACTAACACAAGTTCGAAAAGTGGTTTTTCAACACTATCACAAGTGCAAAAAGTGTTTTTTCCACACTAATACAAGTGCAAATGTGGTTTCCTGCACGAACACAAGTGCGAAAAGTGGTTTTTCAACACTAACACAAGTGCCAAAAGTGGTTTTTCAACACTAACACAAGTGCCAAAAGTGGTTTTTCAACACTAACACAAGCGCGAAAAGTGGTTTTTCAACACTAACAAAAGTGCGAAAAGTGTTTTTTCCACACTAATACAAGTGCAAAAGTGGTTTCCTGCACCAACACAAGTGTGAAAAGTGGTTTTTCAACACTAACACAAGTGCGAAAAGTGGTATTTCAACACTAACACAAGTGCGAAAAGTGGTTTTTCCACACTAATACAAGTGCAAAAGTGGTTTCCTGCACCAACACAAGTGCGAAAAGTGGTTTTTCAACACTAACACAAGTGCGAAAAGTTGTTTTTCAACACTAACACAAGTGCGAAAAGTGGTTTTTCAACACGAACACAAGTGCGAAAAGTGGTTTTTCAACACTAACACAAGTGCGAAAAGTGGTTTTTCCACACTAATACAAGTGCAAAAGTGGTTTCCTGCACCAACACAAGTGCGAAAAGTGGTTTATCCACACTAATACAAGTGCAAAAGTGGTTTCCTGCACCAACACAAGTGCGAAAAGTGGTTTTTCAACACTAACACAAGTGCGAAAAGTGGTTTTTCAACACTAACACAAGTGCGAAAAGTGGTTTTTCAACACTAACACAAGTGCGAAAAGTGGTTTTTTCCACACTAATACAAGTGCAAAAGTGGTTTCCTGCACCAACACAAGTGCGAAAAGTGGTTTTCCACACTAATACAAGTGCAAAAGTGGTTTCCTGCACCAACACAAGTGCGAAAAGTGGTTTTTCAACACTAACACAAGTTCGAAAAGTGGTTTTTCAACACTATCACAATGTGCAAAAAGTGTTTTTTCCACACTAATACAAGTGCAAAAGTGGTGTCCTGCACCAACACAAGTGCGAAAAGTGGTTTTTCAACACTAACACAAGTGCAAAAAGTGGTTTTTCCACACGAATACAAGTGCAAAAGTGGTGTCCTGCACCAACACAAGTGCGAAAAGTGGTTTTTCAACACTAACACAAGTGCGAAAAGTGGTTTTTCAACATTAACACAAGTGCGAAAAGTGGTTTTTCCACACTAATACAAGTGCAAAAGTGGTTTCCTGCACCAACACAAGTGCGAAAAGTGGTTTTTCAACACTAACACAAGTGCGAAAAGTGCTTTTTCCACACTAATACAAGTGCAAAAGTGGTTTCCTGCACCAACACAAGTGAGAAAAGTGGTTTTTCAACACAAACACAAGTGCGAAAAGTGGTTTTTCAACACTATCACAAGTGCAAAAAGTGTTTTTTCCACACTAATACAAGTGCAAAAGTGGTTTCCTGCACCAACACAAGTGCGAAAAGTGGTTTTTCAACAATAACACAAGTGCGAAAAGTGGTTTTTCAACACTAACACAAGTGCGAAAAGTGGTTTTTCAACACTAACACAAGTGCGAAAAGTGGTTTTTCAACACTAACACAAGTGCGAAAAGTGTTTTTTCCACACTAATACAAGTGCAAACGTGGTTTCCTGCACCAACACAAGTGCGAAATGTGGTTTTTCAACACTAACACAAGTGCGAAAAGTGGTTTTTCAACACTAACACAAGTGCGAAAAGTGGTTTTTCAACACTAACACAAGTGCAAAAAGTGGTTTTTCCACACTAATACAAGTGCAAAAGTGGTTTCCTGCACCAACACAAGTGCAAAAAGTGGTTTTTCAACACTAACACAAGTGCGAAAAGTGGTTATTCAACACTAACTCAAGTGCGAAAAGTGGTTTTTCCACACTAATACAAGTGCAAAAGTGGTTTCCTGCACCAACACAAGTGCGAAAAGTGGTTTTTCAACACTAACACAAGTTCGAAAAGTGGTTTTTCAAGACTATCACAAGTGCAAAAAGTGTTTTTTCCACACTAATACAAGTGCAAAAGTGGTTTCCTGCACCAACACAAGTGCGAAAAGTGGTTTTTCAACACTAACACAAGTTCGAAAAGTGGTTTTTCAACACTATCACAAGTGCAAAAAGTGTTTTTTCCACACTAATACAAGTGCAAATGTGGTTTCCTGCACGAACACAAGTGCGAAAAGTGGTTTTTCAACACTAACACAAGTGCCAAAAGTGGTTTTTCAACACTAACACAAGTGCGAAAAGTGGTTTTTCAACACTAACACAAGTGCGAAAAGTGGTTTTTCAACACTAACACAAGTGCGAAAAGTGTTTTTTCCACACTAATACAAGTGCAAAAGTGGTTTCCTGCACCAACACAAGTGCGAAATGTGGTTTTTCAACACTAACACAAGTGCGAAAAGTGGTTTTTCAACACAAACACAAGTGCGAAAAGTGGTTTTTCAACACTAACACAAGTGCAAAAAGTGGTTTTTCCACACTAATACAAGTGCAAAAGTGGTTTCCTGCACCAACACAAGTGCAAAAAGTGGTTTTTCAACACTAACACAAGCGCGAAAAGTGGTTTTTCAACACTAACTCAAGTGCGAAAAGTGGTTTTTCCACACTAATACAAGTGCAAAAGTGGTTTCCTGCACCAACACAAGTGCGAAAAGTGGTTTTTCAACACTAACACAAGTTCGAAAAGTGGTTTTTCAAGACTATCACAAGTGCAAAAAGTGTTTTTTCCACACTAATACAAGTGCAAAAGTGGTTTCCTGCACCAACACAAGTGCGAAAAGTGGTTTTTCAACACTAACACAAGTTCGAAAAGTGGTTTTTCAACACTATCACAAGTGCAAAAAGTGTTTTTTCCACACTAATACAAGTGCAAATGTGGTTTCCTGCACGAACACAAGTGCGAAAAGTGGTTTTTCAACACTAACACAAGTGCCAAAAGTGGTTTTTCAACACTAACACAAGTGCCAAAAGTGGTTTTTCAACACTAACACAAGCGCGAAAAGTGGTTTTTCAACACTAACAAAAGTGCGAAAAGTGTTTTTTCCACACTAATACAAGTGCAAAAGTGGTTTCCTGCACCAACACAAGTGTGAAAAGTGGTTTTTCAACACTAACACAAGTGCGAAAAGTGGTATTTCAACACTAACACAAGTGCGAAAAGTGGTTTTTCCACACTAATACAAGTGCAAAAGTGGTTTCCTGCACCAACACAAGTGCGAAAAGTGGTTTTTCAACACTAACACAAGTGCGAAAAGTTGTTTTTCAACACTAACACAAGTGCGAAAAGTGGTTTTTCAACACGAACACAAGTGCGAAAAGTGGTTTTTCAACACCAACACAAGTGCGAAAAGTGGTTTTTCCACACTAATACAAGTGCAAAAGTGGTTTCCTGCACCAACACAAGTGCGAAAAGTGGTTTATCCACACTAATACAAGTGCAAAAGTGGTTTCCTGCACCAACACAAGTGCGAAAAGTGGTTTTTCAACACTAACACAAGTGCGAAAAGTGGTTTTTCAACACTAACACAAGTGCGAAAAGTGGTTTTTCAACACTAACACAAGTGCGAAAAGTGGTTTTTTCCACACTAATACAAGTGCAAAAGTGGTTTCCTGCACCAACACAAGTGCGAAAAGTGGTTTTTCCACACTAATACAAGTGCAAAAGTGGTTTCCTGCACCAACACAAGTGCGAAAAGTGGTTTTTCAACACTAACACAAGTTCGAAAAGTGGTTTTTCAACACTATCACAAGTGCAAAAAGTGTTTTGTCCACACTAATACAAGTGCAAAAGTGGTTTCCTCCACCAACACAAGTGCGAAAAGTGGTTTTACAACACTAACACAAGTGCGAAAAGTGCTTTTTCAACACGAACACAGGTGTGAAAAGTGGTTTTTCAACACTAACACAAGTGCGAAAAGTGTTTTCTCCACACTAATACAAGTGCAAAAGTGGTTTCCTGCACCAACACAAGTGCGAAAAGTGGTTTTTCAACACTAACACAAGTGCGAAAAGTGGTTTTTCAACACCAACACAAGTGCGAACAGTGGTTTTTCCACACTAATACAAGTGCAAAAGTGGTTTCCTGCACCAACACAAGTGCGAAAAGTGGTTTTTCAACACTAACACAAGTGCGAAAAGTGGTTTTTCAACACTAACACAAGTGCGAAAAGTGGTTTTTCAACACTAACACAAGTGCGAAAAGTGTTTTTTCCACACTAATACAAGTGCAAAAGTGGTTTCCTGCACCAACACAAGTGCGAAAAGTGGTTTTTCAACACTAACACAAGTGCGAAAAGTGTTTTTT
This sequence comes from Myxine glutinosa, assembly GCF_964187855.1. Lineage (NCBI taxonomy): Eukaryota > Metazoa > Chordata > Myxini > Myxiniformes > Myxinidae > Myxine > Myxine glutinosa. The sequence goes on along the minus strand of NW_027618542.1, from coordinate 64,527 downwards.
CCACACTAATACAAGTGTAAAAGTGGTTTCCTGCACCAACACAAGTGCGAAAAGTGGTTTTTCAACACTAACACAAGTGCGAAAGTGGTTTTTCAACACTAACACAAGTGCGAAAAGTGGCTTTTCAACACTAACACAAGTGCGAAAAGTGGTTTTTCCACACTAATACAAGTGCAAAAGTGGTTTCCTGCACCAACACAAGTGCCTTAAGTGGTTTTTCAACACTAACACAAGTGCGAAAAGTGGTTTTTCAACACTAACACAAGTGCGAAAAGTGGTTTTTCAACACTAACACAAGTGCGAAAAGTGTTTTTTCCACACGAATACAAGTGCAAAAGTGGTTTCCTGCACCAACACAAGTGCGAAAAGTGGTTTTTCAACACTAACACAAGTGCGAAAAGTGGTTTTTCAACACTAACAAAAGTGCGAAAAGTGTTTTTTCCACACTAATACAAGTGCAAAAGTGGTTTCCTGCACCAATACAAGTGCGAAAAGTGGTTTTTCAACACTAACACAAGTGCGAAAAGTGGTTTTTCAACACTAACACAAGTGCGAAAAGTGGTTTTTCCACACTAATACAAGTGCAAAAGTGGTTTCCTGCACCAACACAAGTGCGAAAAGTGGTTTTTCAACACTAACACAAGTGCGAAAAGTGGTTTTTCAACACTAACACAAGTGCGAAAAGTGGTTTTTCAACACTAACACAAGTGCAAAAAGTGTTTTTTCCACACTAATACAAGTGCAAAAGTGGTTTCCTGCACCAACACAAGTGCGAAATGTGGTTTTTCAACACTAACACAAGTGCGAAAAGTGGTTTTTCAACACTAACACAAGTGCGAAAAGTGGTTTTTCAACACTAACACAAGTGCGAAAAGTGGTTTTTCCACACTAATACAAGTGCAAAAGTGGTTTCCTGCACCAACACAAGTGCAAAAAGTGGTTTTTCAACACTAACACAAGTGCAAAAAGTGCTTTTTCAACACCTATCACGAGTGCAAAAAGTGTTTTTTCCACACTAATACAAGTGCAAAAGTGGTTTCCTGCACCAACACAAGTGCGAAAAGTGGTTTTTCAACACTAACACAAGTGCGAAAAGTGTTTTTTCAACACTAACTCAAGTGCGAAAAGTGGTTTTTCCACACTAATACAAGTGCAAAAGTGGTTTCCTGCACCAACACAAGTGCGAAAAGTGGTTTTTCAACACTAAACACAAGTTCGAAAAGTGGTTTTTCAACACTATCACAAGTGCAAAAAGTGTTTTTTCCACACTAATACAAGTGCAAATGTGGTTTCCTGCACGAAACACAAGTGCGAAAAGTGGTTTTTCAACACTAACACAAGTGCCAAAAGTGGTTTTTCAACACTAACACAAGTTGCGAAAAGTGGTTTTTCAACACTAACACAAGTGCGAAAAGTGGTTTTTCAACACTAACACAAGTGCGAAAAGTGTTTTTTCCACACTAATACAAGTGCAAAAGTGGTTTCCTGCACCAACACAAGTGCGAAATGTGGTTTTTCAACACTAACACAAGTGCGAAAAGTGGTTTTTCAACACTAACACAAGTGCGAAAAGTGGTTTTTCAACACTAACACAAGTGCAAAAAGTGGTTTTTCCACACTAATACAAGTGCAAAAGTGGTTTCCTGCACCAACACAAGTGCAAAAAGTGGTTTTTCAACACTAACACAAGTGCGAAAAGTGGTTTTTCAACACTAACTCAAGTGCGAAAAGTGGTTTTTCCACACTAATACAAGTGCAAAAGTGGTTTCCTGCACCAACACAAGTGCGAAAAGTGGTTTTTCAACACTAACACAAGTTCGAAAAGTGGTTTTTCAAGACTATCACAAGTGCAAAAAGTGTTTTTTCCACACTAATACAAGTGCAAAAGTGGTTTCCTGCACCAACACAAGTGCGAAAAGTGGTTTTTCAACACTAACACAAGTTCGAAAAGTGGTTTTTCAACACTATCACAAGTGCAAAAAGTGTTTTTTCCACACTAATACAAGTGCAAATGTGGTTTCCTGCACGAACACAAGTGCGAAAAGTGGTTTTTCAACACTAACACAAGTGCCAAAAGTGGTTTTTCAACACTAACACAAGTGCCAAAAGTGGTTTTTCAACACTAACACAAGTTCGAAAAGTGGTTTTTCAACACTATCACAAGTGCAAAAAGTGTTTTTTCCACACTAATACAAGTGCAAATGTGGTTTCCTGCACGAACACAAGTGCGAAAAGTGGTTTTTCAACACTAACACAAGTGCCAAAAGTGGTTTTTCAACACTAACACAAGTGCCAAAAGTGGTTTTTCAACACTAACACAAGCGCGAAAAGTGGTTTTTCAACACTAACAAAAGTGCGAAAAGTGTTTTTTCCACACTAATACAAGTGCAAAAGTGGTTTCCTGCACCAACACAAGTGTGAAAAGTGGTTTTTCAACACTAACACAAGTGCGAAAAGTGGTATTTCAACACTAACACAAGTGCGAAAAGTGGTTTTTCCACACTAATACAAGTGCAAAAGTGGTTTCCTGCACCAACACAAGTGCGAAAAGTGGTTTTTCAACACTAACACAAGTGCGAAAAGTTGTTTTTCAACACTAACACAAGTGCGAAAAGTGGTTTTTCAACACGAACACAAGTGCGAAAAGTGGTTTTTCAACACTAACACAAGTGCGAAAAGTGGTTTTTCCACACTAATACAAGTGCAAAAGTGGTTTCCTGCACCAACACAAGTGCGAAAAGTGGTTTATCCACACTAATACAAGTGCAAAAGTGGTTTCCTGCACCAACACAAGTGCGAAAAGTGGTTTTTCAACACTAACACAAGTGCGAAAAGTGGTTTTTCAACACTAACACAAGTGCGAAAAGTGGTTTTTCAACACTAACACAAGTGCGAAAAGTGGTTTTTTCCACACTAATACAAGTGCAAAAGTGGTTTCCTGCACCAACACAAGTGCGAAAAGTGGTTTTCCACACTAATACAAGTGCAAAAGTGGTTTCCTGCACCAACACAAGTGCGAAAAGTGGTTTTTCAACACTAACACAAGTTCGAAAAGTGGTTTTTCAACACTATCACAATGTGCAAAAAGTGTTTTTTCCACACTAATACAAGTGCAAAAGTGGTTTCCTGCACCAACACAAGTGCGAAAAGTGGTTTTACAACACTAACACAAGTGCGAAAAGTGCTTTTTCAACACGAACACAGGTGTGAAAAGTGGTTTTTCAACACTAACACAAGTGCGAAAAGTGTTTTCTCCACACTAATACAAGTGCAAAAGTGGTTTCCTGCACCAACACAAGTGCGAAAAGTGGTTTTTCAACACTAACACAAGTGCGAAAAGTGGTTTTTCAACACCAACACAAGTGCGAAAAGTGGTTTTTCCACACTAATACAAGTGCAAAAGTGGTTTCCTGCACCAACACAAGTGCGAAAAGTGGTTTTTCAACACTAACACAAGTGCGAAAAGTGGTTTTTCAACACTAACACAAGTGCGAAAAGTGGTTTTTCAACACTAACACAAGTGCGAAAAGTGTTTTTTCCACACTAATACAAGTGCAAAAGTGGTTTCCTGCACCAACACAAGTGCGAAAAGTGGTTTTTCAACACTAACACAAGTGCGAAAAGTGTTTTTTCCACACTAATACAAGTGTAAAAGTGGTTTCCTGCACCAACACAAGTGCGAAAAGTGGTTTTTCAACACTAACACAAGTGCGAAAGTGGTTTTTCAACACTAACACAAGTGCGAAAAGTGGCTTTTCAACACTAACACAAGTGCGAAAAGTGGTTTTTCCACACTAATACAAGTGCAAAAGTGGTTTCCTGCACCAACACAAGTGCCTTAAGTGGTTTTTCAACACTAACACAAGTGCGAAAAGTGGTTTTTCAACACTAACACAAGTGCGAAAAGTGGTTTTTCAACACTAACACAAGTGCGAAAAGTGTTTTTTCCACACGAATACAAGTGCAAAAGTGGTTTCCTGCACCAACACAAGTGCGAAAAGTGGTTTTTCAACACTAACACAAGTGCGAAAAGTGGTTTTTCAACACTAACAAAAGTGCGAAAAGTGTTTTTTCCACACTAATACAAGTGCAAAAGTGGTTTCCTGCACCAATACAAGTGCGAAAAGTGGTTTTTCAACACTAACACAAGTGCGAAAAGTGGTTTTTTAACACTAACACAAGTGCGAAAAGTGGTTTTTCCACACTAATACAAGTGCAAAAGTGGTTTCCTGCACCAACACAAGTGCGAAAAGTGGTTTTTCAACACTAACACAAGTGCGAAAAGTGGTTTTTCAACACTAACACAAGTGCGAAAAGTGGTTTTTCAACACTAACACAAGTGCGAAAAGTGTTTTTTCCACACTAATACAAGTGCAAAAGTGGTTTCCTGCACCAACACAAGTGCGAAATGTGGTTTTTCAACACTAACACAAGTGCGAAAAGTGGTTTTTCAACACTAACACAAGTGCGAAAAGTGGTTTTTCAACACTAACACAAGTGCGAAAAGTGGTTTTTCCACACTAATACAAGTGCAAAAGTGGTTTCCTGCACCAACACAAGTGCAAAAAGTGGTTTTTCAACACTAACACAAGTGCAAAAAGTGCTTTTTCAACACTATCACGAGTGCAAAAAGTGTTTTTTCCACACTAATACAAGTGCAAAAGTGGTTTCCTGCACAAACACAAGTGCGAAAAGTGGTTTTTCAACACTAACACAAGTGCGAAAAGTGTTTTTTCAACACTAACTCAAGTGCGAAAAGTGGTTTTTCCACACTAATACAAGTGCAAAAGTGGTTTCCTGCACCAACACAAGTGCGAAAAGTGGTTTTTCAACACTAACACAAGTTCGAAAAGTGGTTTTTCAACACTATCACAAGTGCAAAAAGTGTTTTTTCCACACTAATACAAGTGCAAATGTGGTTTCCTGCACGAACACAAGTGCGAAAAGTGGTTTTTCAACACTAACACAAGTGCCAAAAGTGGTTTTTCAACACTAACACAAGTGCGAAAAGTGGTTTTTCAACACTAACACAAGTGCGAAAAGTGGTTTTTCAACACTAACACAAGTGCGAAAAGTGTTTTTTCCACACCAATACAAGTGCAAAAGTGGTTTCCTGCACCAACACAAGTGCGAAATGTGGTTTTTCAACACTAACACAAGTGCGAAAAGTGGTTTTTCAACACTAACACAAGTGCGAAAAGTGGTTTTTCAACACTAACACAAGTGCAAAAAGTGGTTTTTCCACACTAATACAAGTGCAAAAGTGGTTTCCTGCACCAACACAAGTGCAAAAAGTGGTTTTTCAACACTAACACAAGTGCGAAAAGTGGTTTTTCAACACTAACTCAAGTGCGAAAAGTGGTTTTTCCACACTAATACAAGTGCAAAAGTGGTTTCCTGCACCAACACAAGTGCGAAAAGTGGTTTTTCAACACTAACACAAGTTCGAAAAGTGGTTTTTCAAGACTATCACAAGTGCAAAAAGTGTTTTTTCCACACTAATACAAGTGCAAAAGTGGTTTCCTGCACCAACACAAGTGCGAAAAGTGGTTTTTCAACACTAACACAAGTTCGAAAAGTGGTTTTTCAACACTATCACAAGTGCAAAAAGTGTTTTTTCCACACTAATACAAGTGCAAATGTGGTTTCCTGCACGAACACAAGTGCGAAAAGTGGTTTTTCAACACTAACACAAGTGCCAAAAGTGGTTTTTCAACACTAACACAAGTGCCAAAAGTGGTTTTTCAACACTAACACAAGCGCGAAAAGTGGTTTTTCAACACTAACAAAAGTGCGAAAAGTGTTTTTTCCACACTAATACAAGTGCAAAAGTGGTTTCCTGCACCAACACAAGTGTGAAAAGTGGTTTTTCAACACTAACACAAGTGCGAAAAGTGGTATTTCAACACTAACACAAGTGCGAAAAGTGGTTTTTCCACACTAATACAAGTGCAAAAGTGGTTTCCTGCACCAACACAAGTGCGAAAAGTGGTTTTTCAACACTAACACAAGTGCGAAAAGTGGTTTTTCAACACTAACACAAGTGCGAAAAGTGGTTTTTCCACACTAATACAAGTGCAAAAGTGGTTTCCTGCACCAACACAAGTGCGAAAAGTGGTTTTTCAACACTAACACAAGTGCGAAAAGTGGTTTTTCAACACTAACACAAGTGCGAAAAGTGGTTTTTCAACACTAACACAAGTGCGAAAAGTGTTTTTTCCACACTAATACAAGTGCAAAAGTGGTTTCCTGCACCAACACAAGTGCGAAATGTGGTTTTTCAACACTAACACAAGTGCGAAAAGTGGTTTTTCAACACTAACACAAGTGCGAAAAGTGGTTTTTCAACACTAACACAAGTGCGAAAAGTGGTTTTTCCACACTAATACAAGTGCAAAAGTGGTTTCCTGCACCAACACAAGTGCAAAAAGTGGTTTTTCAACACTAACACAAGTGCAAAAAGTGCTTTTTCAACACTATCACGAGTGCAAAAAGTGTTTTTTCCACACTAATACAAGTGCAAAAGTGGTTTCCTGCACCAACACAAGTGCGAAAAGTGGTTTTTCAACACTAACACAAGTGCGAAAAGTGTTTTTTCAACACTAACTCAAGTGCGAAAAGTGGTTTTTCCACACTAATACAAGTGCAAAAGTGGTTTCCTGCACCAACACAAGTGCGAAAAGTGGTTTTTCAACACTAACACAAGTTCGAAAAGTGGTTTTTCAACACTATCACAAGTGCAAAAAGTGTTTTTTCCACACTAATACAAGTGCAAATGTGGTTTCCTGCACGAACACAAGTGCGAAAAGTGGTTTTTCAACACTAACACAAGTGCCAAAAGTGGTTTTTCAACACTAACACAAGTGCGAAAAGTGGTTTTTCAACACTAACACAAGTGCGAAAAGTGGTTTTTCAACACTAACACAAGTGCGAAAAGTGTTTTTTCCACACTAATACAAGTGCAAAAGTGGTTTCCTGCACCAACACAAGTGCGAAATGTGGTTTTTCAACACTAACACAAGTGCGAAAAGTGGTTTTTCAACACTAACACAAGTGCGAAAAGTGGTTTTTCAACACTAACACAAGTGCAAAAAGTGGTTTTTCCACACTAATACAAGTGCAAAAGTGGTTTCCTGCACCAACACAAGTGCAAAAAGTAGTTTTTCAACACTAACACAAGTGCGAAAAGTGGTTTTTCAACACTAACTCAAGTGCGAAAAGTGGTTTTTCCACACTAATACAAGTGCAAAAGTGGTTTCCTGCACCAACACAAGTGCGAAAAGTGGTTTTTCAACACTAACACAAGTTCGAAAAGTGGTTTTTCAAGACTATCACAAGTGCAAAAAGTGTTTTTTCCACACTAATACAAGTGCAAAAGTGGTTTCCTGCACCAACACAAGTGCGAAAAGTGGTTTTTCAACACTAACACAAGTTCGAAAAGTGGTTTTTCAACACTATCACAAGTGCAAAAAGTGTTTTTTCCACACTAATACAAGTGCAAATGTGGTTTCCTGCACGAACACAAGTGCGAAAAGTGGTTTTTCAACACTAACACAAGTGCCAAAAGTGGTTTTTCAACACTAACACAAGCGCGAAAAGTGGTTTTTCAACACTAACAAAAGTGCGAAAAGTGTTTTTTCCACACTAATACAAGTGCAAAAGTGGTTTCCTGCACCAACACAAGTGTGAAAAGTGGTTTTTCAACACTAACACAAGTGCGAAAAGTGGTATTTCAACACTAACACAAGTGCGAAAAGTGGTTTTTCCACACTAATACAAGTGCAAAAGTGGTTTCCTGCACCAACACAAGTGCGAAAAGTGGTTTTTCAACACTAACACAAGTGCGAAAAGTTGTTTTTCAACACTAACACAAGTGCGAAAAGTGGTTTTTCAACACGAACACAAGTGCGAAAAGTGGTTTTTCAACACTAACACAAGTGCGAAAAGTGGTTTTTCCACACTAATACAAGTGCAAAAGTGGTTTCCTGCACCAACACAAGTGCGAAAAGTGGTTTTTCAACACCAACACAAGTGCGAAAAGTGGTTTATCCACACTAATACAAGTGCAAAAGTGGTTTCCTGCACCAACACAAGTGCGAAAAGTGGTTTTTCAACACTAACACAAGTGCGAAAAGTGGTTTTTCAACACTAACACAAGTGCGAAAAGTGGTTTTTCAACACTAACACAAGTGCGAAAAGTGGTTTTTTCCACACTAATACAAGTGCAAAAGTGGTTTCCTGCACCAAAACAAGTGCGAAAAGTGGTTTTTCCACACTAATACAAGTGCAAAAGTGGTTTTTCAACACTAACACAAGTGCGAAAAGTGGTTTTTCAACACTAACACAAGTTCGAAAAGTGGTTTTTCCACACGAATACAAGTGCAAAAGTGGTTTCCTGCACCAACACAAGTGCAAAAGTGGTTTCCTGCACCAACACAAGTGCGAAAAGTGGTTTTACAACACTAACAAAAGTGCGAAAAGTGCTTTTTCAACACTAATACAAGTGCAAAAGTGGTTTCCTGCACCAATACAAGTGCGAAAAGTGGTTTTTCAACACTAACACAAGTGCGAAAAGTGGTTTTTCAACACTAACACAAGTGCGAAAAGTGGTTTTTCCACACTAATACAAGTGCAAAAGTGGTTTCCTGCACCAACACAAGTGCGAAAAGTGGTTTTTCAACACTAACACAAGTGCGAAAAGTGGTTTTTCAACACTAACACAAGTGCGAAAAGTGGTTTTTCAACACTAACACAAGTGCGAAAAGTGTTTTTTCCACACTAATACAAGTGCAAAAGTGGTTTCCTGCACCAACACAAGTGCGAAATGTGGTTTTTCAACACTAACACAAGTGCGAAAAGTGGTTTTTCAACACTAACACAAGTGCGAAAAGTGGTTTTTCAACACTAACACAAGTGCGAAAAGTGGTTTTTCCACACTAATACAAGTGCAAAAGTGGTTTCCTGCACCAACACAAGTGCAAAAAGTGGTTTTTCAACACTAACACAAGTGCAAAAAGTGCTTTTTCAACACTATCACGAGTGCAAAAAGTGTTTTTTCCACACTAATACAAGTGCAAAAGTGGTTTCCTGCACCAACACAAGTGCGAAAAGTGGTTTTTCAACACTAACACAAGTGCGAAAAGTGTTTTTTCAACACTAACTCAAGTGCGAAAAGTGGTTTTTCCACACTAATACAAGTGCAAAAGTGGTTTCCTGCACCAACACAAGTGCGAAAAGTGGTTTTTCAACACTAACACAAGTTCGAAAAGTGGTTTTTCAACACTATCACAAGTGCAAAAAGTGTTTTTTCCACACTAATACAAGTGCAAAAGTGGTTTCCTGCACCAACACAAGTGCGAAAAGTGGTTTTTCAACACTAACACAAGTGCCAAAAGTGGTTTTTCAACACTAACACAAGTGCAAAAAGAGGTTTTTCAACACTAACAAAAGTGCGAAAAGTGTTTTTTCCACACTAATACAAGTGCAAAAGTGGTTTCCTGCACCAACACAAGTGCGAAAAGTGGTTTTTCAACACTAACACAAGTGCGAAAAGTGGTTTTTCAACACTAACACAAGTGCGAAAAGTGGTTTTTCCACACTAATACAAGTGCAAAAGTGGTTTCCTGCACCAACACAAGTGCGAAAAGTGGTTTTTCAACACTATCACAAGTGCGAAAAGTGGTTTTTCAACACTAACACAAGTGCGAAAAGTGTTTTTTCAACACTAACACAAGTGCGAAAAGTGGTTTTTCCACACTAATACAAGTGCAAAAGTGGTTTCCTGCACCAACACAAGTGCGAAAAGTGGTTTTTCAACACTAACACAAGTGCGAAAAGTGTTTTTTCCACACTAATACAAGTGCAAAAGTGGTTTCCTGCACCAACACAAGTGCGAAAAGTGGTTTTTCAACACTAACACAAGTGCGAAAAGTGGTTTTCAACACTAACACAAGTGCGAAAAGTGGTTTTTCAACACTAACACAAGTGCGAAAAGTGGTTTTTCCACACTAATACAAGTGCAAAAGTGGTTTCCTGCACCAACACAAGTGCGAAAAGTGGTTTTTCCACACTAATACAAGTGCAAAAGTGGTTTCCTGCTCAAACACAAGTGCGAAAAGTGGTTTTTCAACACTATCACAAGTGCAAAAAGTGTTTTTTCCACACTAATACAAGTGCAAATGTGGTTTCCTGCACGAACACAAGTGCGAAAAGTGGTTTTTCAACACTAACACAAGTGCCAAAAGTGGTTTTTCAACACTAACACAAGTGCGAAAAGTGGTTTTTCAACACTAACACAAGTGCGAAAAGTGGTTTTTCAACACTAACACAAGTGCGAAAAGTGTTTTTTCCACACTAATACAAGTGCAAAAGTGGTTTCCTGCACCAACACAAGTGCGAAATGTGGTTTTTCAACACTAACACAAGTGCGAAAAGTGGTTTTTCAACACTAACACAAGTGCGAAAAGTGGTTTTTCAACACTAACACAAGTGCAAAAAGTGGTTTTTCCACACTAATACAAGTGCAAAAGTGGTTTCCTGCACCAACACAAGTGCAAAAAGTGGTTTTTCAACACTAACACAAGTGCGAAAAGTGGTTTTTCAACACTAACTCAAGTGCGAAAAGTGGTTTTTCCACACTAATACAAGTGCAAAAGTGGTTTCCTGCACCAACACAAGTGCGAAAAGTGGTTTTTCAACACTAACACAAGTTCGAAAAGTGGTTTTTCAAGACTATCACAAGTGCAAAAAGTGTTTTTTCCACACTAATACAAGTGCAAAAGTGGTTTCCTGCACCAACACAAGTGCGAAAAGTGGTTTTTCAACACTAACACAAGTTCGAAAAGTGGTTTTTCAACACTATCACAAGTGCAAAAAGTGTTTTTTCCACACTAATACAAGTGCAAATGTGGTTTCCTGCACGAACACAAGTGCGAAAAGTGGTTTTTCAACACTAACACAAGTGCCAAAAGTGGTTTTTCAACACTAACACAAGTGCCAAAAGTGGTTTTTCAACACTAACACAAGCGCGAAAAGTGGTTTTTCAACACTAACAAAAGTGCGAAAAGTGTTTTTTCCACACTAATACAAGTGCAAAAGTGGTTTCCTGCACCAACACAAGTGTGAAAAGTGGTTTTTCAACACTAACACAAGTGCGAAAAGTGGTATTTCAACACTAACACAAGTGCGAAAAGTGGTTTTTCCACACTAATACAAGTGCAAAAGTGGTTTCCTGCACCAACACAAGTGCTAAAAGTGGTTTTTCAACACTAACACAAGTGCGAAAAGTTGTTTTTCAACACTAACACAAGTGCGAAAAGTGGTTTTTCAACACGAACACAAGTGCGAAAAGTGGTTTTTCAACACTAACACAAGTGCGAAAAGTGGTTTTTCCACACTAATACAAGTGCAAAAGTGGTTTCCTGCACCAACACAAGTGCGAAAAGTGGTTTTTCCACACTAATACAAGTGCAAAAGTGGTTTCCTGCACCAACACAAGTGCGAAAAGTGGTTTTTCAACACTAACACAAATGCGAAAAGTGGTTTTTCAACACTAACACAAGTGCGAAAAGTGGTTTTTCAACACTAACACAAGTGCGAAAAGTGGTTTTTTCCACACTAATACAAGTGCAAAAGTGGTTTCCTGCACCAACACAAGTGCGAAAAGTGGTTTTTCCACACTAATACAAGTGCAAAAGTGGTTTCCTGCACCAACACAAGTGCGAAAAGTGGTTTTTCAACACTAACACAAGTTCGAAAAGTGGTTTTTCAACACTATCACAAGTGCAAAAAGTGTTTTTTCCACACTAATACAAGTGCAAAAGTGGTTTCCTGCACCAACACAAGTGCGAAAAGTGGTTTTACAACACTAACACAAGTGCGAAAAGTGCTTTTTCAACACGAACACAGGTGTGAAAAGTGGTTTTTCAACACTAACACAAGTGCGAAAAGTGTTTTCTCCACACTAATACAAGTGCAAAAGTGGTTTCCTGCACCAACACAAGTGCGAAAAGTGGTTTTTCAACACTAACACAAGTGCGAAAAGTGGTTTTTCAACACCAACACAAGTGCGAAAAGTGGTTTTTCCACACTAATACAAGTGCAAAAGTGGTTTCCTGCACCAACACAAGTGCGAAAAGTGGTTTTTCAACACTAACACAAGTGCGAAAAGTGGTTTTTCAACACTAACACAAGTGCGAAAAGTGGTTTTTCAACACTAACACAAGTGCGAAAAGTGTTTTTTCCACACTAATACAAGTGCAAAAGTGGTTTCCTGCACCAACACAAGTGCGAAAAGTGGTTTTTCAACACTAACACAAGTGCGAAAAGTGTTTTTTCCACACTAATACAAGTGTAAAAGTGGTTTCCTGCACCAACACAAGTGCGAAAAGTGGTTTTTCAACACTAACACAAGTGCGAAAGTGGTTTTTCAACACTAACACAAGTGCGAAAAGTGGCTTTTCAACACTAACACAAGTGCGAAAAGTGGTTTTTCCACACTAATACAAGTGCAAAAGTGGTTTCCTGCACCAACACAAGTGCCTTAAGTGGTTTTTCAACACTAACACAAGTGCGAAAAGTGGTTTTTCAACACTAACACAAGTGCGAAAAGTGGTTTTTCAACACTAACACAAGTGCGAAAAGTGTTTTTTCCACACGAATACAAGTGCAAAAGTGGTTTCCTGCACCAACACAAGTGCGAAAAGTGGTTTTTCAACACTAACACAAGTGCGAAAAGTGGTTTTTCAACACTAACAAAAGTGCGAAAAGTGTTTTTTTCCACACTAATACAAGTGCAAAAGTGGTTTCCTGCACCAATACAAGTGCGAAAAGTGGTTTTTCAACACTAACACAAGTGCGAAAAGTGGTTTTTCAACACTAACACAAGTGCGAAAAGTGGTTTTTCCACACTAATACAAGTGCAAAAGTGGTTTCCTGCACCAACACAAGTGCGAAAAGTGGTTTTTCAACACTAACACAAGTGCGAAAAGTGGTTTTTCAACACTAACACAAGTGCGAAAAGTGGTTTTTCAACACTAACACAAGTGCGAAAAGTGGTTTTTCCACACTAATACAAGTGCAAAAGTGGTTTCCTGCACCAACACAAGTGCGAAAAGTGGTTTTTCAACACTAACACAAGTTCGAAAAGTGGTTTTTCAACACTATCACAAGTGCAAAAAGTGTTTTTTCCACACTAATACAAGTGCAAAAGTGGTTTCCTGCACCAACACAAGTGCGAAAAGTGGTTTTTCAACACTAACACAAGTGCCAAAAGTGGTTTTTCAACACTAACACAAGTGCAAAAAGAGGTTTTTCAACACTAACAAAAGTGCGAAAAGTGTTTTTTCCACACTAATACAAGTGCAAAAGTGGTTTCCTGCACCAACACAAGTGCGAAAAGTGGTTTTTCAACACTAACAGAAGTGCGAAAAGTGGTTTTTCAACACTAACACAAGTGCGAAAAGTGGTTTTTCCACACTAATACAAGTGCAAAAGTGGTTTCCTGCACCAACACAAGTGCGAAAAGTGGTTTTTCAACACTAACACAAGTGCGAAAAGTGGTTTTTCAACACTAACACAAGTGCGAAAAGTGGTTTTTCAACACTAACACAAGTGCGAAAAGTGGTTTTTCCACACTAATACAAGTGCAAAAGTGGTTTCCTGCGCCAACACAAGTGCGAAAAGTGGTTTTTCAACACTAACACAAGTGCGAAAAGTGTTTTTTCCACACTAATACAAGTGCAAAAGTGGTTTCCTGCACCAACACAAGTGCGAAAAGTGGTTTTTCAACACTAACACAAGTGCGAAAAGTGGTTTTTCAACACTAACACAAGTGCGAAAAGTGGTTTTTCAACACTAACACAAGTGCGAAAAGTGGTTTTTCCACACTAATACAAGTGCAAAAGTGGTTTCCTGCACCAACACAAGTGCGAAAAGGGGTTTTTCCACACTAATACAAGTGCAAAAGTGGTTTCCTGCACAAACACAAGTGCGAAAAGTGGTTTTTCAACATTAACACAAGTGCGAAAAGTGGTTTTTCCACACTAATAGAAGCGCAAAAGTGGTTTCCTGCACCAACACAAGTGCGAAAAGTGGTTTTTCAACACTAACCCAAGTGCGAAAAGTGGTTTTTCAACACTAACACAAGTGCGAAAAGTGGTTTTTCCACACTAATACAAGTGCAAAAGTGGTTTCCTGCACCAACACAAGTGTGAAAAGTGGTTTTTCAACACTAACACAAGTGCGAAAAGTGGTTTTTCAACACTAACACAAGTGCGAAAAGTGGTTTTTCAACACTAACACAAGTGCGAAAAGTGTTTTTTCCACACTAATACAAGTGCAAAAGTGGTTTCCTGCACCAACACAAGTGCGAAAAGTGGTTTTTCAACACTAACACAAGTGCAAAAAGTGGTTTTTCAACACTAACACAAGTGCAAAAAGTGTTTTTTCCACACTAATACAAGTGCAAAAGTGGTTTCCTGCACCAACACAAGTGCGAAAAGTGGTTTTTCAACACTAACACAAGTGCGAAAAGTGCTTTTTCCACACTAATACAAGTGCAAAAGTGGTTTCCTGCACCAACACAAGTGAGAAAAGTGGTTTTTCAACACAACACAAGTGCGAAAAGTGGTTTCCTGCACCAACACAAGTGCGAAATGTGGTTTTTCAACACTAACACAAGTGCGAAAAGTGGTTTTTCAACACTAACACAAGTGCGAAAAGTGGTTTTTCAACACTAACACAAGTGCAAAAAGTGGTTTTTCCACACTAATACAAGTGCAAAAGTGGTTTCCTGCACCAACACAAGTGCAAAAAGTGGTTTTTCAACACTAACACAAGTGCGAAAAGTGGATATTCAACACTAACTCAAGTGCGAAAAGTGGTTTTTCCACACTAATACAAGTGCAAAAGTGGTTTCCTGCACCAACACAAGTGCGAAAAGTGGTTTTTCAACACTAACACAAGTTCGAAAAGTGGTTTTTCAAGACTATCACAAGTGCAAAAAGTGTTTTTTCCACACTAATACAAGTGCAAAAGTGGTTTCCTGCACCAACACAAGTGCGAAAAGTGGTTTTTCAACACTAACACAAGTTCGAAAAGTGGTTTTTCAACACTATCACAAGTGCAAAAAGTGTTTTTTCCACACTAATACAAGTGCAAATGTGGTTTCCTGCACGAACACAAGTGCGAAAAGTGGTTTTTCAACACTAACACAAGTGTCAAAAGTGGTTTTTCAACACTAACACAAGTGCGAAAAGTGGTTTTTCAACACTAACACAAGTGCGAAAAGTGGTTTTTCAACACTAACACAAGTGCGAAAAGTGTTTTTTCCACACTAATACAAGTGCAAAAGTGGTTTCCTGCACCAACACAAGTGCGAAATGTGGTTTTTCAACACTAACACAAGTGCGAAAAGTGGTTTTTCAACACTAACACAAGTGCGAAAAGTGGTTTTTCAACACTAACACAAGTGCAAAAAGTGGTTTTTCCACACTAATACAAGTGCAAAAGTGGTTTCCTGCACCAACACAAGTGCAAAAAGTGGTTTTTCAACACTAATACAAGTGCAAAAGTGGTTTCCTGCTCAAACACAAGTGCGAAAAGTGGTTTTTCAACACTATCACAAGTGCAAAAAGTGTTTTTTCCACACTAATACAAGTGCAAATGTGGTTTCCTGCACGAACACAAGTGCGAAAAGTGGTTTTTCAACACTAACACAAGTGCCAAAAGTGGTTTTTCAACACTAACACAAGTGCGAAAAGTGGTTTTTCAACACTAACACAAGTGCGAAAAGTGGTTTTTCAACACTAACACAAGTGCGAAAAGTGTTTTTTCCACACTAATACAAGTGCAAAAGTGGTTTCCTGCACCAACACAAGTGCGAAATGTGGTTTTTCAACACTAACACAAGTGCGAAAAGTGGTTTTTCAACACTAACACAAGTGCGAAAAGTGGTTTTTCAACACTAACACAAGTGCAAAAAGTGGTTTTTCCACACTAATACAAGTGCAAAAGTGGTTTCCTGCACCAACACAAGTGCAAAAAGTGGTTTTTCAACACTAACACAAGTGCGAAAAGTGGTTTTTCAACACTAACTCAAGTGCGAAAAGTGGTTTTTCCACACTAATACAAGTGCAAAAGTGGTTTCCTGCACCAACACAAGTGCGAAAAGTGGTTTTTCAACACTAACACAAGTTCGAAAAGTGGTTTTTCAAGACTATCACAAGTGCAAAAAGTGTTTTTTCCACACTAATACAAGTGCAAAAGTGGTTTCCTGCACCAACACAAGTGCGAAAAGTGGTTTTTCAACACTAACACAAGTTCGAAAAGTGGTTTTTCAACACTATCACAAGTGCAAAAAGTGTTTTTTCCACACTAATACAAGTGCAAATGTGGTTTCCTGCACGAACACAAGTGCGAAAAGTGGTTTTTCAACACTAACACAAGTGCCAAAAGTGGTTTTTCAACACTAACACAAGTGCCAAAAGTGGTTTTTCAACACTAACACAAGCGCGAAAAGTGGTTTTTCAACACTAACAAAAGTGCTAAAAGGGTTTTTTCCACACTAATACAAGTGCAAAAGTGGTTTCCTGCACCAACACAAGTGTGAAAAGTGGTTTTTCAACACTAACACAAGTGCGAAAAGTGGTATTTCAACACTAACACAAGTGCGAAAAGTGGTTTTTCCACACTAATACAAGTGCAAAAGTGGTTTCCTGCACCAACACAAGTGCTAAAAGTGGTTTTTCAACACTAACACAAGTGCGAAAAGTTGTTTTTCAACACTAACACAAGTGCGAAAAGTGGTTTTTCAACACGAACACAAGTGCGAAAAGTGGTTTTTCAACACTAACACAAGTGCGAAAAGTGGTTTTTCCACACTAATACAAGTGCAAAAGTGGTTTCCTGCACCAACACAAGTGCGAAAAGTGGTTTTTCCACACTAATACAAGTGCAAAAGTGGTTTCCTGCACCAACACAAGTGCGAAAAGTGGTTTTTCAACACTAACACAAATGCGAAAAGTGGTTTTTCAACACTAACACAAGTGCGAAAAGTGGTTTTTCAACACTAACACAAGTGCGAAAAGTGGTTTTTTCCACACTAATACAAGTGCAAAAGTGGTTTCCTGCACCAACACAAGTGCGAAAAGTGGTTTTTCCACACTAATACAAGTGCAAAAGTGGTTTCCTGCACCAACACAAGTGCGAAAAGTGGTTTTTCAACACTAACACAAGTTCGAAAAGTGGTTTTTCAACACTATCACAAGTGCAAAAAGTGTTTTTTCCACACTAATACAAGTGCAAAAGTGGTTTCCTGCACCAACACAAGTGCGAAAAGTGGTTTTACAACACTAACACAAGTGCGAAAAGTGCTTTTTCAACACGAACACAGGTGTGAAAAGTGGTTTTTCAACACTAACACAAGTGCGAAAAGTGTTTTCTCCACACTAATACAAGTGCAAAAGTGGTTTCCTGCACCAACACAAGTGCGAAAAGTGGTTTTTCAACACTAACACAAGTGCGAAAAGTGGTTTTTCAACACCAACACAAGTGCGAAAAGTGGTTTTTCCACACTAATACAAGTGCAAAAGTGGTTTCCTGCACCAACACAAGTGCGAAAAGTGGTTTTTCAACACTAACACAAGTGCGAAAAGTGGTTTTTCAACACTAACACAAGTGCGAAAAGTGGTTTTTCAACACTAACACAAGTGCGAAAAGTGTTTTTTCCACACTAATACAAGTGCAAAAGTGGTTTCCTGCACGAACACAAGTGCGAAAAGTGGTTTTTCAACACTAACACAAGTGCGAAAAGTGTTTTTTCCACAC
Organism: Myxine glutinosa; assembly: GCF_964187855.1. Lineage (NCBI taxonomy): Eukaryota > Metazoa > Chordata > Myxini > Myxiniformes > Myxinidae > Myxine > Myxine glutinosa. Next base: position 46,701 of record NW_027618542.1, on the reverse strand, counting down.
TAATACAAGTGTAAAAGTGGTTTCCTGCACCAACACAAGTGCGAAAAGTGGTTTTTCAACACTAACACAAGTGCGAAAGTGGTTTTTCAACACTAACACAAGTGCGAAAAGTGGCTTTTCAACACTAACACAAGTGCGAAAAGTGGTTTTTCCACACTAATACAAGTGCAAAAGTGGTTTCCTGCACCAACACAAGTGCCTTAAGTGGTTTTTCAACACTAACACAAGTGCGAAAAGTGGTTTTTCAACACTAACACAAGTGCGAAAAGTGGTTTTTCAACACTAACACAAGTGCGAAAAGTGTTTTTTCCACACGAATACAAGTGCAAAAGTGGTTTCCTGCACCAACACAAGTGCGAAAAGTGGTTTTTCAACACTAACACAAGTGCGAAAAGTGGTTTTTCAACACTAACAAAAGTGCGAAAAGTGTTTTTTTCCACACTAATACAAGTGCAAAAGTGGTTTCCTGCACCAATACAAGTGCGAAAAGTGGTTTTTCAACACTAACACAAGTGCGAAAAGTGGTTTTTCAACACTAACACAAGTGCGAAAAGTGGTTTTTCCACACTAATACAAGTGCAAAAGTGGTTTCCTGCACCAACACAAGTGCGAAAAGTGGTTTTTCAACACTAACACAAGTGCGAAAAGTGGTTTTTCAACACTAACACAAGTGCGAAAAGTGGTTTTTCAACACTAACACAAGTGCGAAAAGTGGTTTTTCCACACTAATACAAGTGCAAAAGTGGTTTCCTGCACCAACACAAGTGCGAAAAGTGGTTTTTCAACACTAACACAAGTTCGAAAAGTGGTTTTTCAACACTATCACAAGTGCAAAAAGTGTTTTTTCCACACTAATACAAGTGCAAAAGTGGTTTCCTGCACCAACACAAGTGCGAAAAGTGGTTTTTCAACACTAACACAAGTGCCAAAAGTGGTTTTTCAACACTAACACAAGTGCAAAAAGAGGTTTTTCAACACTAACAAAAGTGCGAAAAGTGTTTTTTCCACACTAATACAAGTGCAAAAGTGGTTTCCTGCACCAACACAAGTGCGAAAAGTGGTTTTTCAACACTAACAGAAGTGCGAAAAGTGGTTTTTCAACACTAACACAAGTGCGAAAAGTGGTTTTTCCACACTAATACAAGTGCAAAAGTGGTTTCCTGCACCAACACAAGTGCGAAAAGTGGTTTTTCAACACTAACACAAGTGCGAAAAGTGGTTTTTCAACACTAACACAAGTGCGAAAAGTGGTTTTTCAACACTAACACAAGTGCGAAAAGTGGTTTTTCCACACTAATACAAGTGCAAAAGTGGTTTCCTGCGCCAACACAAGTGCGAAAAGTGGTTTTTCAACACTAACACAAGTGCGAAAAGTGTTTTTTCCACACTAATACAAGTGCAAAAGTGGTTTCCTGCACCAACACAAGTGCGAAAAGTGGTTTTTCAACACTAACACAAGTGCGAAAAGTGGTTTTTCAACACTAACACAAGTGCGAAAAGTGGTTTTTCAACACTAACACAAGTGCGAAAAGTGGTTTTTCCACACTAATACAAGTGCAAAAGTGGTTTCCTGCACCAACACAAGTGCGAAAAGGGGTTTTTCCACACTAATACAAGTGCAAAAGTGGTTTCCTGCACAAACACAAGTGCGAAAAGTGGTTTTTCAACATTAACACAAGTGCGAAAAGTGGTTTTTCCACACTAATAGAAGCGCAAAAGTGGTTTCCTGCACCAACACAAGTGCGAAAAGTGGTTTTTCAACACTAACCCAAGTGCGAAAAGTGGTTTTTCAACACTAACACAAGTGCGAAAAGTGGTTTTTCCACACTAATACAAGTGCAAAAGTGGTTTCCTGCACCAACACAAGTGTGAAAAGTGGTTTTTCAACACTAACACAAGTGCGAAAAGTGGTTTTTCAACACTAACACAAGTGCGAAAAGTGGTTTTTCAACACTAACACAAGTGCGAAAAGTGTTTTTTCCACACTAATACAAGTGCAAAAGTGGTTTCCTGCACCAACACAAGTGCGAAAAGTGGTTTTTCAACACTAACACAAGTGCAAAAAGTGGTTTTTCAACACTAACACAAGTGCAAAAAGTGTTTTTTCCACACTAATACAAGTGCAAAAGTGGTTTCCTGCACCAACACAAGTGCGAAAAGTGGTTTTTCAACACTAACACAAGTGCGAAAAGTGCTTTTTCCACACTAATACAAGTGCAAAAGTGGTTTCCTGCACCAACACAAGTGAGAAAAGTGGTTTTTCAACACAACACAAGTGCGAAAAGTGGTTTCCTGCACCAACACAAGTGCGAAATGTGGTTTTTCAACACTAACACAAGTGCGAAAAGTGGTTTTTCAACACTAACACAAGTGCGAAAAGTGGTTTTTCAACACTAACACAAGTGCAAAAAGAGGTTTTTCAACACTAACAAAAGTGCGAAAAGTGTTTTTTCCACACTAATACAAGTGCAAAAGTGGTTTCCTGCACCAACACAAGTGCGAAAAGTGGTTTTTCAACACTAACAGAAGTGCGAAAAGTGGTTTTTCAACACTAACACAAGTGCGAAAAGTGGTTTTTCCACACTAATACAAGTGCAAAAGTGGTTTCCTGCACCAACACAAGTGCGAAAAGTGGTTTTTCAACACTAACACAAGTGCGAAAAGTGGTTTTTCAACACTAACACAAGTGCGAAAAGTGGTTTTTCAACACTAACACAAGTGCGAAAAGTGGTTTTTCCACACTAATACAAGTGCAAAAGTGGTTTCCTGCGCCAACACAAGTGCGAAAAGTGGTTTTTCAACACTAACACAAGTGCGAAAAGTGTTTTTTCCACACTAATACAAGTGCAAAAGTGGTTTCCTGCACCAACACAAGTGCGAAAAGTGGTTTTTCAACACTAACACAAGTGCGAAAAGTGGTTTTTCAACACTAACACAAGTGCGAAAAGTGGTTTTTCAACACTAACACAAGTGCGAAAAGTGGTTTTTCCACACTAATACAAGTGCAAAAGTGGTTTCCTGCACCAACACAAGTGCGAAAAGGGGTTTTTCCACACTAATACAAGTGCAAAAGTGGTTTCCTGCACAAACACAAGTGCGAAAAGTGGTTTTTCAACATTAACACAAGTGCGAAAAGTGGTTTTTCCACACTAATAGAAGCGCAAAAGTGGTTTCCTGCACCAACACAAGTGCGAAAAGTGGTTTTTCAACACTAACCCAAGTGCGAAAAGTGGTTTTTCAACACTAACACAAGTGCGAAAAGTGGTTTTTCCACACTAATACAAGTGCAAAAGTGGTTTCCTGCACCAACACAAGTGTGAAAAGTGGTTTTTCAACACTAACACAAGTGCGAAAAGTGGTTTTTCAACACTAACACAAGTGCGAAAAGTGGTTTTTCAACACTAACACAAGTGCGAAAAGTGTTTTTTCCACACTAATACAAGTGCAAAAGTGGTTTCCTGCACCAACACAAGTGCGAAAAGTGGTTTTTCAACACTAACACAAGTGCAAAAAGTGGTTTTTCAACACTAACACAAGTGCAAAAAGTGTTTTTTCCACACTAATACAAGTGCAAAAGTGGTTTCCTGCACCAACACAAGTGCGAAAAGTGGTTTTTCAACACTAACACAAGTGCGAAAAGTGCTTTTTCCACACTAATACAAGTGCAAAAGTGGTTTCCTGCACCAACACAAGTGAGAAAAGTGGTTTTTCAACACAACACAAGTGCGAAAAGTGGTTTCCTGCACCAACACAAGTGCGAAATGTGGTTTTTCAACACTAACACAAGTGCGAAAAGTGGTTTTTCAACACTAACACAAGTGCGAAAAGTGGTTTTTCAACACTAACACAAGTGCAAAAAGTGGTTTTTCCACACTAATACAAGTGCAAAAGTGGTTTCCTGCACCAACACAAGTGCAAAAAGTGGTTTTTCAACACTAACACAAGTGCGAAAAGTGGATATTCAACACTAACTCAAGTGCGAAAAGTGGTTTTTCCACACTAATACAAGTGCAAAAGTGGTTTCCTGCACCAACACAAGTGCGAAAAGTGGTTTTTCAACACTAACACAAGTTCGAAAAGTGGTTTTTCAAGACTATCACAAGTGCAAAAAGTGTTTTTTCCACACTAATACAAGTGCAAAAGTGGTTTCCTGCACCAACACAAGTGCGAAAAGTGGTTTTTCAACACTAACACAAGTTCGAAAAGTGGTTTTTCAACACTATCACAAGTGCAAAAAGTGTTTTTTCCACACTAATACAAGTGCAAATGTGGTTTCCTGCACGAACACAAGTGCGAAAAGTGGTTTTTCAACACTAACACAAGTGTCAAAAGTGGTTTTTCAACACTAACACAAGTGCGAAAAGTGGTTTTTCAACACTAACACAAGTGCGAAAAGTGGTTTTTCAACACTAACACAAGTGCGAAAAGTGTTTTTTCCACACTAATACAAGTGCAAAAGTGGTTTCCTGCACCAACACAAGTGCGAAATGTGGTTTTTCAACACTAACACAAGTGCGAAAAGTGGTTTTTCAACACTAACACAAGTGCGAAAAGTGGTTTTTCAACACTAACACAAGTGCAAAAAGTGGTTTTTCCACACTAATACAAGTGCAAAAGTGGTTTCCTGCACCAACACAAGTGCAAAAAGTGGTTTTTCAACACTAACACAAGTGCGAAAAGTGGTTTTTCAACACTAACTCAAGTGCGAAAAGTGGTTTTTCCACACTAATACAAGTGCAAAAGTGGTTTCCTGCACCAACACAAGTGCGAAAAGTGGTTTTTCAACACTAACACAAGTTCGAAAAGTGGTTTTTCAAGACTATCACAATTGCAAAAAGTGTTTTTTCCACACTAATACAAGTGCAAAAGTGGTTTCCTGCACCAACACAAGTGCGAAAAGTGGTTTTTCAACACTAACACAAGTTCGAAAAGTGGTTTTTCAACACTAACAAAAGTGCGAAAAGTGTTTTTTCCACACTAATACAAGTGCAAAAGTGGTTTCCTGCACCAACACAAGTGCGAAAAGTGGTTTTTCAACACTAACACAAGTGCGAAAAGTGGTTTTTCAACACTAACACAAGTGCGAAAAGTGGTTTTTCCACACTAATACAAGTGCAAAAGTGGTTTCCTGCACCAACACAAGTGCGAAAAGTGGTTTTTCAACACTAACACAAGTGCGAAAAGTGTTTTTTCCACACTAATACAAGTGCAAAAGTGGTTTCCTGCACCAACACAAGTGCGAAAAGTGGTTTTTCAACACTAACACAAGTGCGAAAAGTGGTTTTTCAACACTAACACAAGTGCGAAAAGTGGTTTTTCAACACTAACACAAGTGCGAAAAGTGGTTTTTCCACACTAATACAAGTGCAAAAGTGGTTTCCTGCACCAACACAAGTGCGAAAAGTGGTTTTTCAACACTAACACAAGTGCGAAAAGTGTTTTTTCCACACTAATACAAGTGCAAAAGTGGTTTCCTGCACCAACACAAGTGCGAAAAGTGGTTTTTCAACACTAACACAAGTGCGAAAAGTGGTTTTTCAACACTAACACAAGTGCGAAAAGTGGTTTTTCAACACTAACACAAGTGCGAAAAGTGGTTTTTCCACACTAATACAAGTGCAAAAGTGGTTTCCTGCACCAACACAAGTGCGAAAAGTGGTTTTTCCACACTAATACAAGTGCAAAAGTGGTTTCCTGCACAAACACAAGTGCGAAAAGTGGTTTTTCAACATTAACACAAGTGCGAAAAGTGGTTTTTCCACACTAATAGAAGTGCAAAAGTGGTTTCCTGCACCAACACAAGTGCGAAAAGTGGTTTTTCAACACTAACCCAAGTGCGAAAAGTGGTTTTTCAACACTAACACAAGTGCGAAAAGTGGTTTTTCCACACTAATACAAGTGCAAAAGTGGTTTCCTGCACCAACACAAGTGCGAAATGTGGTTTTTCAACACTAACACAAGTGCGAAAAGTGGTTTTTCAACACTAACACAAGTGCGAAAAGTGGTTTTTCAACACTAACACAAGTGCAAAAAGTGGTTTTTCCACACTAATACAAGTGCAAAAGTGGTTTCCTGCACCAACACAAGTGCAAAAAGTGGTTTTTCAACACTAACACAAGTGCGAAAAGTGGTTATTCAACACTAACTCAAGTGCGAAAAGTGGTTTTTCCACACTAATACAAGTGCAAAAGTGGTTTCCTGCACCAACACAAGTGCGAAAAGTGGTTTTTCAACACTAACACAAGTTCGAAAAGTGGTTTTTCAACACTATCACAAGTGCAAAAAGTGTTTTTTCCACACGAATACAAGTGCAAAAGTGGTTTCCTGCACCAACACAAGTGCGAAAAGTGGTTTTTCAACACTAACACAAGTGCGAAAAGTGGTTTTTCAACACTAACAAAAGTGCGAAAAGTGGTTTTTCAACACTATCACAAGTGCAAAAAGTGTTTTTCCACACTAATACAAGTGCAAAAGTGGTTTCCTGCACCAACACAAGTGCGAAAAGTGGTTTTTCAACACTAACACAAGTGCGAAAAGTGGTTTTTCAACACTAACACAAGTGTGAAAAGTGGTTTTTCAACACTAACACAAGTGCGAAAAGTGTTTTCTCCACACTAATACAAGTGCAAAAGTGGTTTCCTGCACCAACACAAGTGCGAAAAGTGGTTTTTCAACACTAACACAAGTGCGAAAAGTGGTTTTCCAACACCAACACAAGTGCGAAAAGTGGTTTTTCCACACTAATACAAGTGCAAAAGTTGTTTCCTGCACCAACACAAGTGCGAAAAGTGGTTTTTCAACACTAACACAAGTGCGAAAAGTGGTTTTTCAACACTAACACAAGTGCAAAAAGTGGTTTTTCAACACTAACACAAGTGCGAAAAGTGGTTTTTCAACACTAACACAAGTGCGAAAAGTGTTTTTTCCACACTAATACAAGTGCAAAAGTGGTTTCCTGCACCAACACAAGTGCGAAAAGTGGTTTTTCAACACTAACACAAGTGCAAAAAGTGGTTTTTCAACACTAACACAAGTGCGAAAAGTGGTTTTTCAACACTAACACAAGTGCAAAAAGTGGTTTTTCCACACGAATACAAGTGCAAAAGTGGTGTCCTGCACCAACACAAGTGCGAAAAGTGGTTTTTCAACACTAACACAAGTGCGAAAAGTGGTTTTTCAACATTAACACAAGTGCGAAAAGTGGTTTTTCCACACTAATACAAGTGCAAAAGTGGTTTCCTGCACCAACACAAGTGCGAAAAGTGGTTTTTCAACACTAACACAAGTGCGAAAAGTGCTTTTTCCACACTAATACAAGTGCAAAAGTGGTTTCCTGCACCAACACAAGTGAGAAAAGTGGTTTTTCAACACAAACACAAGTGCGAAAAGTGGTTTTTCAACACTATCACAAGTGCAAAAAGTGTTTTTTCCACACTAATACAAGTGCAAAAGTGGTTTCCTGCACCAACACAAGTGCGAAAAGTGGTTTTTCAACAATAACACAAGTGCGAAAAGTGGTTTTTCAACACTAACACAAGTGCGAAAAGTGGTTTTTCAACACTAACACAAGTGCGAAAAGTGGTTTTTCAACACTAACACAAGTGCGAAAAGTGTTTTTTCCACACTAATACAAGTGCAAACGTGGTTTCCTGCACCAACACAAGTGCGAAATGTGGTTTTTCAACACTAACACAAGTGCGAAAAGTGGTTTTTCAACACTAACACAAGTGCGAAAAGTGGTTTTTCAACACTAACACAAGTGCAAAAAGTGGTTTTTCCACACTAATACAAGTGCAAAAGTGGTTTCCTGCACCAACACAAGTGCAAAAAGTGGTTTTTCAACACTAACACAAGTGCGAAAAGTGGTTATTCAACACTAACTCAAGTGCGAAAAGTGGTTTTTCCACACTAATACAAGTGCAAAAGTGGTTTCCTGCACCAACACAAGTGCGAAAAGTGGTTTTTCAACACTAACACAAGTTCGAAAAGTGGTTTTTCAAGACTATCACAAGTGCAAAAAGTGTTTTTTCCACACTAATACAAGTGCAAAAGTGGTTTCCTGCACCAACACAAGTGCGAAAAGTGGTTTTTCAACACTAACACAAGTTCGAAAAGTGGTTTTTCAACACTATCACAAGTGCAAAAAGTGTTTTTTCCACACTAATACAAGTGCAAATGTGGTTTCCTGCACGAACACAAGTGCGAAAAGTGGTTTTTCAACACTAACACAAGTGCCAAAAGTGGTTTTTCAACACTAACACAAGTGCGAAAAGTGGTTTTTCAACACTAACACAAGTGCGAAAAGTGGTTTTTCAACACTAACACAAGTGCGAAAAGTGTTTTTTCCACACTAATACAAGTGCAAAAGTGGTTTCCTGCACCAACACAAGTGCGAAATGTGGTTTTTCAACACTAACACAAGTGCGAAAAGTGGTTTTTCAACACAAACACAAGTGCGAAAAGTGGTTTTTCAACACTAACACAAGTGCAAAAAGTGGTTTTTCCACACTAATACAAGTGCAAAAGTGGTTTCCTGCACCAACACAAGTGCAAAAAGTGGTTTTTCAACACTAACACAAGCGCGAAAAGTGGTTTTTCAACACTAACTCAAGTGCGAAAAGTGGTTTTTCCACACTAATACAAGTGCAAAAGTGGTTTCCTGCACCAACACAAGTGCGAAAAGTGGTTTTTCAACACTAACACAAGTTCGAAAAGTGGTTTTCAAGACTATCACAAGTGCAAAAAGTGTTTTTTCCACACTAATACAAGTGCAAAAGTGGTTTCCTGCACCAACACAAGTGCGAAAAGTGGTTTTTCAACACTAACACAAGTTCGAAAAGTGGTTTTTCAACACTATCACAAGTGCAAAAAGTGTTTTTTCCACACTAATACAAGTGCAAATGTGGTTTCCTGCACGAACACAAGTGCGAAAAGTGGTTTTTCAACACTAACACAAGTGCCAAAAGTGGTTTTTCAACACTAACACAAGTGCCAAAAGTGGTTTTTCAACACTAACACAAGCGCGAAAAGTGGTTTTTCAACACTAACAAAAGTGCGAAAAGTGTTTTTTCCACACTAATACAAGTGCAAAAGTGGTTTCCTGCACCAACACAAGTGTGAAAAGTGGTTTTTCAACACTAACACAAGTGCGAAAAGTGGTATTTCAACACTAACACAAGTGCGAAAAGTGGTTTTTCCACACTAATACAAGTGCAAAAGTGGTTTCCTGCACCAACACAAGTGCGAAAAGTGGTTTTTCAACACTAACACAAGTGCGAAAAGTTGTTTTTCAACACTAACACAAGTGCGAAAAGTGGTTTTTCAACACGAACACAAGTGCGAAAAGTGGTTTTTCAACACTAACACAAGTGCGAAAAGTGGTTTTTCCACACTAATACAAGTGCAAAAGTGGTTTCCTGCACCAACACAAGTGCGAAAAGTGGTTTATCCACACTAATACAAGTGCAAAAGTGGTTTCCTGCACCAACACAAGTGCGAAAAGTGGTTTTTCAACACTAACACAAGTGCGAAAAGTGGTTTTTCAACACTAACACAAGTGCGAAAAGTGGTTTTTCAACACTAACACAAGTGCGAAAAGTGGTTTTTTCCACACTAATACAAGTGCAAAAGTGGTTTCCTGCACCAACACAAGTGCGAAAAGTGGTTTTTCCACACTAATACAAGTGCAAAAGTGGTTTCCTGCACCAACACAAGTGCGAAAAGTGGTTTTTCAACACTAACACAAGTTCGAAAAGTGGTTTTTCAACACTATCACAAGTGCAAAAAGTGTTTTGTCCACACTAATACAAGTGCAAAAGTGGTTTCCTGCACCAACACAAGTGCGAAAAGTGGTTTTACAACACTAACACAAGTGCGAAAAGTGCTTTTTCAACATGAACACAGGTGTGAAAAGTGGTTTTTCAACACTAACACAAGTGCGAAAAGTGTTTTCTCCACACTAATACAAGTGCAAAAGTGGTTTCCTGCACCAACACAAGTGCGAAAAGTGGTTTTTCAACACTAACACAAGTGCGAAAAGTGGTTTTTCAACACCAACACAAGTGCGAACAGTGGTTTTTCCACACTAATACAAGTGCAAAAGTGGTTTCCTGCACCAACACAAGTGCGAAAAGTGGTTTTTCAACACTAACACAAGTGCGAAAAGTGGTTTTTCAACACTAACACAAGTGCGAAAAGTGGTTTTTCAACACTAACACAAGTGCGAAAAGTGTTTTTTCCACACTAATACAAGTGCAAAAGTGGTTTCCTGCACCAACACAAGTGCGAAAAGTGGTTTTTCAACACTAACACAAGTGCGAAAAGTGTTTTTTCCACACTAATACAAGTGTAAAAGTGGTTTCCTGCACCAACACAAGTGCGAAAAGTGGTTTTTCAACACTAACACAAGTGCGAAAGTGGTTTTTCAACACTAACACAAGTGCGAAAAGTGGCTTTTCAACACTAACACAAGTGCGAAAAGTGGTTTTTCCACACTAATACAAGTGCAAAAGTGGTTTCCTGCACCAACACAAGTGCCTTAAGTGGTTTTTCAACACTAACACAAGTGCGAAAAGTGGTTTTTCAACACTAACACAAGTGCGAAAAGTGGTTTTTCAACACTAACACAAGTGCGAAAAGTGTTTTTTCCACACGAATACAAGTGCAAAAGTGGTTTCCTGCACCAACACAAGTGCGAAAAGTGGTTTTTCAACACTAACACAAGTGCGAAAAGTGGTTTTTCAACACTAACAAAAGTGCGAAAAGTGTTTTTTCCACACTAATACAAGTGCAAAAGTGGTTTCCTGCACCAATACAAGTGCGAAAAGTGGTTTTTCAACACTAACACAAGTGCGAAAAGTGGTTTTTCAACACTAACACAAGTGCGAAAAGTGGTTTTTCCACACTAATACAAGTGCAAAAGTGGTTTCCTGCACCAACACAAGTGCGAAAAGTGGTTTTTCAACACTAACACAAGTGCGAAAAGTGGTTTTTCAACACTAACACAAGTGCGAAAAGTGGTTTTTCAACACTAACACAAGTGCGAAAAGTGTTTTTTCCACACTAATACAAGTGCAAAAGTGGTTTCCTGCACCAACACAAGTGCGAAATGTGGTTTTTCAACACTAACACAAGTGCGAAAAGTGGTTTTTCAACACTAACACAAGTGCGAAAAGTGGTTTTTCAACACTAACACAAGTGCGAAAAGTGGTTTTTCCACACTAATACAAGTGCAAAAGTGGTTTCCTGCACCAACACAAGTGCAAAAAGTGGTTTTTCAACACTAACACAAGTGCAAAAAGTGCTTTTTCAACACTATCACGAGTGCAAAAAGTGTTTTTTCCACACTAATACAAGTGCAAAAGTGGTTTCCTGCACCAACACAAGTGCGAAAAGTGGTTTTTCAACACTAACACAAGTGCGAAAAGTGTTTTTTCAACACTAACTCAAGTGCGAAAAGTGGTTTTTCCACACTAATACAAGTGCAAAAGTGGTTTCCTGCACCAACACAAGTGCGAAAAGTGGTTTTTCAACACTAACACAAGTTCGAAAAGTGGTTTTCAACACTATCACAAGTGCAAAAAGTGTTTTTTCCACACTAATACAAGTGCAAATGTGGTTTCCTGCACGAACACAAGTGCGAAAAGTGGTTTTTCAACACTAACACAAGTGCCAAAAGTGGTTTTTCAACACTAACACAAGTGCGAAAAGTGGTTTTTCAACACTAACACAAGTGCGAAAAGTGGTTTTTCAACACTAACACAAGTGCGAAAAGTGTTTTTTCCACACTAATACAAGTGCAAAAGTGGTTTCCTGCACCAACACAAGTGCGAAATGTGGTTTTTCAACACTAACACAAGTGCGAAAAGTGGTTTTTCAACACTAACACAAGTGCGAAAAGTGGTTTTTCAACACTAACACAAGTGCAAAAAGTGGTTTTTCCACACTAATACAAGTGCAAAAGTGGTTTCCTGCACCAACACAAGTGCAAAAAGTGGTTTTTCAACACTAACACAAGTGCGAAAAGTGGTTTTTCAACACTAACTCAAGTGCGAAAAGTGGTTTTTCCACACTAATACAAGTGCAAAAGTGGTTTCCTGCACCAACACAAGTGCGAAAAGTGGTTTTTCAACACTAACACAAGTTCGAAAAGTGGTTTTTCAAGACTATCACAAGTGCAAAAAGTGTTTTTTCCACACTAATACAAGTGCAAAAGTGGTTTCCTGCACCAACACAAGTGCGAAAAGTGGTTTTTCAACACTAACACAAGTTCGAAAAGTGGTTTTTCAACACTATCACAAGTGCAAAAAGTGTTTTTTCCACACTAATACAAGTGCAAATGTGGTTTCCTGCACGAACACAAGTGCGAAAAGTGGTTTTTCAACACTAACACAAGTGCCAAAAGTGGTTTTTCAACACTAACACAAGTGCCAAAAGTGGTTTTTCAACACTAACACAAGTTCGAAAAGTGGTTTTTCAACACTATCACAAGTGCAAAAAGTGTTTTTTCCACACTAATACAAGTGCAAATGTGGTTTCCTGCACGAACACAAGTGCGAAAAGTGGTTTTTCAACACTAACACAAGTGCCAAAAGTGGTTTTTCAACACTAACACAAGTGCCAAAAGTGGTTTTTCAACACTAACACAAGCGCGAAAAGTGGTTTTTCAACACTAACAAAAGTGCGAAAAGTGTTTTTTCCACACTAATACAAGTGCAAAAGTGGTTTCCTGCACCAACACAAGTGTGAAAAGTGGTTTTTCAACACTAACACAAGTGCGAAAAGTGGTATTTCAACACTAACACAAGTGCGAAAAGTGGTTTTTCCACACTAATACAAGTGCAAAAGTGGTTTCCTGCACCAACACAAGTGCGAAAAGTGGTTTTTCAACACTAACACAAGTGCGAAAAGTTGTTTTTCAACACTAACACAAGTGCGAAAAGTGGTTTTTCAACACGAACACAAGTGCGAAAAGTGGTTTTTCAACACTAACACAAGTGCGAAAAGTGGTTTTTCCACACTAATACAAGTGCAAAAGTGGTTTCCTGCACCAACACAAGTGCGAAAAGTGGTTTATCCACACTAATACAAGTGCAAAAGTGGTTTCCTGCACCAACACAAGTGCGAAAAGTGGTTTTTCAACACTAACACAAGTGCGAAAAGTGGTTTTTCAACACTAACACAAGTGCGAAAAGTGGTTTTTCAACACTAACACAAGTGCGAAAAGTGGTTTTTTCCACACTAATACAAGTGCAAAAGTGGTTTCCTGCACCAACACAAGTGCGAAAAGTGGTTTTTCCACACTAATACAAGTGCAAAAGTGGTTTCCTGCACCAACACAAGTGCGAAAAGTGGTTTTTCAACACTAACACAAGTTCGAAAAGTGGTTTTTCAACACTATCACAATGTGCAAAAAGTGTTTTTTCCACACTAATACAAGTGCAAAAGTGGTTTCCTGCACCAACACAAGTGCGAAAAGTGGTTTTACAACACTAACACAAGTGCGAAAAGTGCTTTTTCAACACGAACACAGGTGTGAAAAGTGGTTTTTCAACACTAACACAAGTGCGAAAAGTGTTTTCTCCACACTAATACAAGTGCAAAAGTGGTTTCCTGCACCAACACAAGTGCGAAAAGTGGTTTTTCAACACTAACACAAGTGCGAAAAGTGGTTTTTCAACACCAACACAAGTGCGAAAAGTGGTTTTTCCACACTAATACAAGTGCAAAAGTGGTTTCCTGCACCAACACAAGTGCGAAAAGTGGTTTTTCAACACTAACACAAGTGCGAAAAGTGGTTTTTCAACACTAACACAAGTGCGAAAAGTGGTTTTTCAACACTAACACAAGTGCGAAAAGTGTTTTTTCCACACTAATACAAGTGCAAAAGTGGTTTCCTGCACCAACACAAGTGCGAAAAGTGGTTTTTCAACACTAACACAAGTGCGAAAAGTGTTTTTTCCACACTAATACAAGTGTAAAAGTGGTTTCCTGCACCAACACAAGTGCGAAAAGTGGTTTTTCAACACTAACACAAGTGCGAAAGTGGTTTTTCAACACTAACACAAATGCGAAAAGTGGCTTTTCAACACTAACACAAGTGCGAAAAGTGGTTTTTCCACACTAATACAAGTGCAAAAGTGGTTTCCTGCACCAACACAAGTGCCTTAAGTGGTTTTTCAACACTAACACAAGTGCGAAAAGTGGTTTTTCAACACTAACACAAGTGCGAAAAGTGGTTTTTCAACACTAACACAAGTGCGAAAAGTGTTTTTTCCACACGAATACAAGTGCAAAAGTGGTTTCCTGCACCAACACAAGTGCGAAAAGTGGTTTTTCAACACTAACACAAGTGCGAAAAGTGGTTTTTCAACACTAACAAAAGTGCGAAAAGTGTTTTTTCCACACTAATACAAGTGCAAAAGTGGTTTCCTGCACCAATACAAGTGCGAAAAGTGGTTTTTCAACACTAACACAAGTGCGAAAAGTGGTTTTTCAACACTAACACAAGTGCGAAAAGTGGTTTTTCCACACTAATACAAGTGCAAAAGTGGTTTCCTGCACCAACACAAGTGCGAAAAGTGGTTTTTCAACACTAACACAAGTGCGAAAAGTGGTTTTTCAACACTAACACAAGTGCGAAAAGTGGTTTTTCAACACTAACACAAGTGCGAAAAGTGTTTTTTCCACACTAATACAAGTGCAAAAGTGGTTTCCTGCACCAACACAAGTGCGAAATGTGGTTTTTCAACACTAACACAAGTGCGAAAAGTGGTTTTTCAACACTAACACAAGTGCGAAAAGTGGTTTTTCAACACTAACACAAGTGCGAAAAGTGGTTTTTCCACACTAATACAAGTGCAAAAGTGGTTTCCTGCACCAACACAAGTGCAAAAAGTGGTTTTTCAACACTAACACAAGTGCAAAAAGTGCTTTTTCAACACTATCACGAGTGCAAAAAGTGTTTTTTCCACACTAATACAAGTGCAAAAGTGGTTTCCTGCACCAACACAAGTGCGAAAAGTGGTTTTTCAACACTAACACAAGTGCGAAAAGTGTTTTTTCAACACTAACTCAAGTGCGAAAAGTGGTTTTTCCACACTAATACAAGTGCAAAAGTGGTTTCCTGCACCAACACAAGTGCGAAAAGTGGTTTTTCAACACTAACACAAGTTCGAAAAGTGGTTTTTCAACACTATCACAAGTGCAAAAAGTGTTTTTTCCACACTAATACAAGTGCAAATGTGGTTTCCTGCACGAACACAAGTGCGAAAAGTGGTTTTTCAACACTAACACAAGTGCCAAAAGTGGTTTTTCAACACTAACACAAGTGCGAAAAGTGGTTTTTCAACACTAACACAAGTGCGAAAAGTGGTTTTTCAACACTAACACAAGTGCGAAAAGTGTTTTTTCCACACCAATACAAGTGCAAAAGTGGTTTCCTGCACCAACACAAGTGCGAAATGTGGTTTTTCAACACTAACACAAGTGCGAAAAGTGGTTTTTCAACACACTAACACAAGTGCGAAAAGTGGTTTTTCAACACTAACACAAGTGCAAAAAGTGGTTTTTCCACACTAATACAAGTGCAAAAGTGGTTTCCTGCACCAACACAAGTGCAAAAAGTGGTTTTTCAACACTAACACAAGTGCGAAAAGTGGTTTTTCAACACTAACTCAAGTGCGAAAAGTGGTTTTTCCACACTAATACAAGTGCAAAAGTGGTTTCCTGCACCAACACAAGTGCGAAAAGTGGTTTTTCAACACTAACACAAGTTCGAAAAGTGGTTTTTCAAGACTATCACAAGTGCAAAAAGTGTTTTTTCCACACTAATACAAGTGCAAAAGTGGTTTCCTGCACCAACACAAGTGCGAAAAGTGGTTTTTCAACACTAACACAAGTTCGAAAAGTGGTTTTTCAACACTATCACAAGTGCAAAAAGTGTTTTTTCCACACTAATACAAGTGCAAATGTGGTTTCCTGCACGAACACAAGTGCGAAAAGTGGTTTTTCAACACTAACACAAGTGCCAAAAGTGGTTTTTCAACACTAACACAAGTGCCAAAAGTGGTTTTTCAACACTAACACAAGCGCGAAAAGTGGTTTTTCAACACTAACAAAAGTGCGAAAAGTGTTTTTTCCACACTAATACAAGTGCAAAAGTGGTTTCCTGCACCAACACAAGTGTGAAAAGTGGTTTTTCAACACTAACACAAGTGCGAAAAGTGGTATTTCAACACTAACACAAGTGCGAAAAGTGGTTTTTCCACACTAATACAAGTGCAAAAGTGGTTTCCTGCACCAACACAAGTGCGAAAAGTGGTTTTTCAACACTAACACAAGTGCGAAAAGTGGTTTTTCAACACTAACACAAGTGCGAAAAGTGGTTTTTCCACACTAATACAAGTGCAAAAGTGGTTTCCTGCACCAACACAAGTGCGAAAAGTGGTTTTTCAACACTAACACAAGTGCGAAAAGTGGTTTTTCAACACTAACACAAGTGCGAAAAGTGGTTTTTCAACACTAACACAAGTGCGAAAAGTGTTTTTTCCACACTAATACAAGTGCAAAAGTGGTTTCCTGCACCAACACAAGTGCGAAATGTGGTTTTTCAACACTAACACAAGTGCGAAAAGTGGTTTTTCAACACTAACACAAGTGCGAAAAGTGGTTTTTCAACACTAACACAAGTGCGAAAAGTGGTTTTTCCACACTAATACAAGTGCAAAAGTGGTTTCCTGCACCAACACAAGTGCAAAAAGTGGTTTTTCAACACTAACACAAGTGCAAAAGTGCTTTTTCAACACTATCACGAGTGCAAAAAGTGTTTTTTCCACACTAATACAAGTGCAAAAGTGGTTTCCTGCACCAACACAAGTGCGAAAAGTGGTTTTTCAACACTAACACAAGTGCGAAAAGTGTTTTTTCAACACTAACTCAAGTGCGAAAAGTGGTTTTTCCACACTAATACAAGTGCAAAAGTGGTTTCCTGCACCAACACAAGTGCGAAAAGTGGTTTTTCAACACTAACACAAGTTCGAAAAGTGGTTTTTCAACACTATCACAAGTGCAAAAAGTGTTTTTTCCACACTAATACAAGTGCAAATGTGGTTTCCTGCACGAACACAAGTGCGAAAAGTGGTTTTTCAACACTAACACAAGTGCCAAAAGTGGTTTTTCAACACTAACACAAGTGCGAAAAGTGGTTTTTCAACACTAACACAAGTGCGAAAAGTGGTTTTTCAACACTAACACAAGTGCGAAAAGTGTTTTTTCCACACTAATACAAGTGCAAAAGTGGTTTCCTGCACCAACACAAGTGCGAAATGTGGTTTTTCAACACTAACACAAGTGCGAAAAGTGGTTTTTCAACACTAACACAAGTGCGAAAAGTGGTTTTTCAACACTAACACAAGTGCAAAAAGTGGTTTTTCCACACTAATACAAGTGCAAAAGTGGTTTCCTGCACCAACACAAGTGCAAAAAGTAGTTTTTCAACACTAACACAAGTGCGAAAAGTGGTTTTTCAACACTAACTCAAGTGCGAAAAGTGGTTTTTCCACACTAATACAAGTGCAAAAGTGGTTTCCTGCACCAACACAAGTGCGAAAAGTGGTTTTTCAACACTAACACAAGTTCGAAAAGTGGTTTTTCAAGACTATCACAAGTGCAAAAAGTGTTTTTTCCACACTAATACAAGTGCAAAAGTGGTTTCCTGCACCAACACAAGTGCGAAAAGTGGTTTTTCAACACTAACACAAGTTCGAAAAGTGGTTTTTCAACACTATCACAAGTGCAAAAAGTGTTTTTTCCACACTAATACAAGTGCAAATGTGGTTTCCTGCACGAACACAAGTGCGAAAAGTGGTTTTTCAACACTAACACAAGTGCCAAAAGTGGTTTTTCAACACTAACACAAGCGCGAAAAGTGGTTTTTCAACACTAACAAAAGTGCGAAAAGTGTTTTTTCCACACTAATACAAGTGCAAAAGTGGTTTCCTGCACCAACACAAGTGTGAAAAGTGGTTTTTCAACACTAACACAAGTGCGAAAAGTGGTATTTCAACACTAACACAAGTGCGAAAAGTGGTTTTTCCACACTAATACAAGTGCAAAAGTGGTTTCCTGCACCAACACAAGTGCGAAAAGTGGTTTTTCAACACTAACACAAGTGCGAAAAGTTGTTTTTCAACACTAACACAAGTGCGAAAAGTGGTTTTTCAACACGAACACAAGTGCGAAAAGTGGTTTTTCAACACTAACACAAGTGCGAAAAGTGGTTTTTCCACACTAATACAAGTGCAAAAGTGGTTTCCTGCACCAACACAAGTGCGAAAAGTGGTTTTTCAACACCAACACAAGTGCGAAAAGTGGTTTATCCACACTAATACAAGTGCAAAAGTGGTTTCCTGCACCAACACAAGTGCGAAAAGTGGTTTTTCAACACTAACACAAGTGCGAAAAGTGGTTTTTCAACACTAACACAAGTGCGAAAAGTGGTTTTTCAACACTAACACAAGTGCGAAAAGTGGTTTTTTCCACACTAATACAAGTGCAAAAGTGGTTTCCTGCACCAAAACAAGTGCGAAAAGTGGTTTTTCCACACTAATACAAGTGCAAAAGTGGTTTTTCAACACTAACACAAGTGCGAAAAGTGGTTTTTCAACACTAACACAAGTTCGAAAAGTGGTTTTTCCACACGAATACAAGTGCAAAAGTGGTTTCCTGCACCAACACAAGTGCAAAAGTGGTTTCCTGCACCAACACAAGTGCGAAAAGTGGTTTTACAACACTAACAAAAGTGCGAAAAGTGCTTTTTCAACACTAATACAAGTGCAAAAGTGGTTTCCTGCACCAATACAAGTGCGAAAAGTGGTTTTTCAACACTAACACAAGTGCGAAAAGTGGTTTTTCAACACTAACACAAGTGCGAAAAGTGGTTTTTCCACACTAATACAAGTGCAAAAGTGGTTTCCTGCACCAACACAAGTGCGAAAAGTGGTTTTTCAACACTAACACAAGTGCGAAAAGTGGTTTTTCAACACTAACACAAGTGCGAAAAGTGGTTTTTCAACACTAACACAAGTGCGAAAAGTGTTTTTTCCACACTAATACAAGTGCAAAAGTGGTTTCCTGCACCAACACAAGTGCGAAATGTGGTTTTTCAACACTAACACAAGTGCGAAAAGTGGTTTTTCAACACTAACACAAGTGCGAAAAGTGGTTTTTCAACACTAACACAAGTGCGAAAAGTGGTTTTTCCACACTAATACAAGTGCAAAAGTGGTTTCCTGCACCAACACAAGTGCAAAAAGTGGTTTTTCAACACTAACACAAGTGCAAAAAGTGCTTTTTCAACACTATCACGAGTGCAAAAAGTGTTTTTTCCACACTAATACAAGTGCAAAAGTGGTTTCCTGCACCAACACAAGTGCGAAAAGTGGTTTTTCAACACTAACACAAGTGCGAAAAGTGTTTTTTCAACACTAACTCAAGTGCGAAAAGTGGTTTTTCCACACTAATACAAGTGCAAAAGTGGTTTCCTGCACCAACACAAGTGCGAAAAGTGGTTTTTCAACACTAACACAAGTTCGAAAAGTGGTTTTTCAACACTATCACAAGTGCAAAAAGTGTTTTTTCCACACTAATACAAGTGCAAAAGTGGTTTCCTGCACCAACACAAGTGCGAAAAGTGGTTTTTCAACACTAACACAAGTGCCAAAAGTGGTTTTTCAACACTAACACAAGTGCAAAAAGAGGTTTTTCAACACTAACAAAAGTGCGAAAAGTGTTTTTTCCACACTAATACAAGTGCAAAAGTGGTTTCCTGCACCAACACAAGTGCGAAAAGTGGTTTTTCAACACTAACACAAGTGCGAAAAGTGGTTTTTCAACACTAACACAAGTGCGAAAAGTGGTTTTTCCACACTAATACAAGTGCAAAAGTGGTTTCCTGCACCAACACAAGTGCGAAAAGTGGTTTTTCAACACTATCACAAGTGCGAAAAGTGGTTTTTCAACACTAACACAAGTGCGAAAAGTGTTTTTTCAACACTAACACAAGTGCGAAAAGTGGTTTTTCCACACTAATACAAGTGCAAAAGTGGTTTCCTGCACCAACACAAGTGCGAAAAGTGGTTTTTCAACACTAACACAAGTGCGAAAAGTGTTTTTTCCACACTAATACAAGTGCAAAAGTGGTTTCCTGCACCAACACAAGTGCGAAAAGTGGTTTTTCAACACTAACACAAGTGCGAAAAGTGGTTTTTCAACACTAACACAAGTGCGAAAAGTGTTTTTTCAACACTAACACAAGTGCGAAAAGTGGTTTTTCCACACTAATACAAGTGCAAAAGTGGTTTCCTGCACCAACACAAGTGCGAAAAGTGGTTTTTCCACACTAATACAAGTGCAAAAGTGGTTTCCTGCTCAAACACAAGTGCGAAAAGTGGTTTTTCAACACTATCACAAGTGCAAAAAGTGTTTTTTCCACACTAATACAAGTGCAAATGTGGTTTCCTGCACGAACACAAGTGCGAAAAGTGGTTTTTCAACACTAACACAAGTGCCAAAAGTGGTTTTTCAACACTAACACAAGTGCGAAAAGTGGTTTTTCAACACTAACACAAGTGCGAAAAGTGGTTTTTCAACACTAACACAAGTGCGAAAAGTGTTTTTTCCACACTAATACAAGTGCAAAAGTGGTTTCCTGCACCAACACAAGTGCGAAATGTGGTTTTTCAACACTAACACAAGTGCGAAAAGTGGTTTTTCAACACTAACACAAGTGCGAAAAGTGGTTTTTCAACACTAACACAAGTGCAAAAAGTGGTTTTTCCACACTAATACAAGTGCAAAAGTGGTTTCCTGCACCAACACAAGTGCAAAAAGTGGTTTTTCAACACTAACACAAGTGCGAAAAGTGGTTTTTCAACACTAACTCAAGTGCGAAAAGTGGTTTTTCCACACTAATACAAGTGCAAAAGTGGTTTCCTGCACCAACACAAGTGCGAAAAGTGGTTTTTCAACACTAACACAAGTTCGAAAAGTGGTTTTTCAAGACTATCACAAGTGCAAAAAGTGTTTTTTCCACACTAATACAAGTGCAAAAGTGGTTTCCTGCACCAACACAAGTGCGAAAAGTGGTTTTTCAACACTAACACAAGTTCGAAAAGTGGTTTTTCAACACTATCACAAGTGCAAAAAGTGTTTTTTCCACACTAATACAAGTGCAAATGTGGTTTCCTGCACGAACACAAGTGCGAAAAGTGGTTTTTCAACACTAACACAAGTGCCAAAAGTGGTTTTTCAACACTAACACAAGTGCCAAAAGTGGTTTTTCAACACTAACACAAGCGCGAAAAGTGGTTTTTCAACACTAACAAAAGTGCGAAAAGTGTTTTTTCCACACTAATACAAGTGCAAAAGTGGTTTCCTGCACCAACACAAGTGTGAAAAGTGGTTTTTCAACACTAACACAAGTGCGAAAAGTGGTATTTCAACACTAACACAAGTGCGAAAAGTGGTTTTTCCACACTAATACAAGTGCAAAAGTGGTTTCCTGCACCAACACAAGTGCTAAAAGTGGTTTTTCAACACTAACACAAGTGCGAAAAGTTGTTTTTCAACACTAACACAAGTGCGAAAAGTGGTTTTTCAACACGAACACAAGTGCGAAAAGTGGTTTTTCAACACTAACACAAGTGTGAAAAGTGGTTTTTCCACACTAATACAAGTGCAAAAGTGGTTTCCTGCACCAACACAAGTGCGAAAAGTGGTTTTTCCACACTAATACAAGTGCAAAAGTGGTTTCCTGCACCAACACAAGTGCGAAAAGTGGTTTTTCAACACTAACACAAATGCGAAAAGTGGTTTTTCAACACTAACACAAGTGCGAAAAGTGGTTTTTCAAGACTAACACAAGTGCGAAAAGTGGTTTTTTCCACACTAATACAAGTGCAAAAGTGGTTTCCTGCACCAACACAAGTGCGAAAAGTGGTTTTTCCACACTAATACAAGTGCAAAAGTGGTTTCCTGCACCAACACAAGTGCGAAAAGTGGTTTTTCAACACTAACACAAGTTCGAAAAGTGGTTTTTCAACACTATCACAAGTGCAAAAAGTGTTTTTTCCACACTAATACAAGTGCAAAAGTGGTTTCCTGCACCAACACAAGTGCGAAAAGTGGTTTTACAACACTAACACAAGTGCGAAAAGTGCTTTTTCAACACGAACACAGGTGTGAAAAGTGGTTTTTCAACACTAACACAAGTGCGAAAAGTGTTTTCTCCACACTAATACAAGTGCAAAAGTGGTTTCCTGCACCAACACAAGTGCGAAAAGTGGTTTTTCAACACTAACACAAGTGCGAAAAGTGGTTTTTCAACACCAACACAAGTGCGAAAAGTGGTTTTTCCACACTAATACAAGTGCAAAAGTGGTTTCCTGCACCAACACAAGTGCGAAAAGTGGTTTTTCAACACTAACACAAGTGCGAAAAGTGGTTTTTCAACACTAACACAAGTGCGAAAAGTGGTTTTTCAACACTAACACAAGTGCGAAAAGTGTTTTTTCCACACTAATACAAGTGCAAAAGTGGTTTCCTGCACCAACACAAGTGCGAAAAGTGGTTTTTCAACACTAACACAAGTGCGAAAAGTGTTTTTTCCACACTAATACAAGTGTAAAAGTGGTTTCCTGCACCAACACAAGTGCGAAAAGTGGTTTTTCAACACTAACACAAGTGTGAAAGTGGTTTTTCAACACTAACACAAGTGCGAAAAGTGGCTTTTCAACACTAACACAAGTGCGAAAAGTGGTTTTTCCACACTAATACAAGTGCAAAAGTGGTTTCCTGCACCAACACAAGTGCCTTAAGTGGTTTTTCAACACTAACACAAGTGCGAAAAGTGGTTTTTCAACACTAACACAAGTGCGAAAAGTGGTTTTTCAACACTAACACAAGTGCGAAAAGTGTTTTTTCCACACGAATACAAGTGCAAAAGTGGTTTCCTGCACCAACACAAGTGCGAAAAGTGGTTTTTCAACACTAACACAAGTGCGAAAAGTGGTTTTTCAACACTAACAAAAGTGCGAAAAGTGTTTTTTTCCACACTAATACAAGTGCAAAAGTGGTTTCCTGCACCAATACAAGTGCGAAAAGTGGTTTTTCAACACTAACACAAGTGCGAAAAGTGGTTTTTCAACACTAACACAAGTGCGAAAAGTGGTTTTTCCACACTAATACAAGTGCAAAAGTGGTTTCCTGCACCAACACAAGTGCGAAAAGTGGTTTTTCAACACTAACACAAGTGCGAAAAGTGGTTTTTCAACACTAACACAAGTGCGAAAAGTGGTTTTTCAACACTAACACAAGTGCGAAAAGTGGTTTTTCCACACTAATACAAGTGCAAAAGTGGTTTCCTGCACCAACACAAGTGCGAAAAGTGGTTTTTCAACACTAACACAAGTTCGAAAAGTGGTTTTTCAACACTATCACAAGTGCAAAAAGTGTTTTTTCCACACTAATACAAGTGCAAAAGTGGTTTCCTGCACCAACACAAGTGCGAAAAGTGGTTTTTCAACACTAACACAAGTGCCAAAAGTGGTTTTTCAACACTAACACAAGTGCAAAAAGAGGTTTTTCAACACTAACAAAAGTGCGAAAAGTGTTTTTTCCACACTAATACAAGTGCAAAAGTGGTTTCCTGCACCAACACAAGTGCGAAAAGTGGTTTTTCAACACTAACAGAAGTGCGAAAAGTGGTTTTTCAACACTAACACAAGTGCGAAAAGTGGTTTTTCCACACTAATACAAGTGCAAAAGTGGTTTCCTGCACCAACACAAGTGCGAAAAGTGGTTTTTCAACACTAACACAAGTGCGAAAAGTGGTTTTTCAACACTAACACAAGTGCGAAAAGTGGTTTTTCAACACTAACACAAGTGCGAAAAGTGGTTTTTCCACACTAATACAAGTGCAAAAGTGGTTTCCTGCGCCAACACAAGTGCGAAAAGTGGTTTTTCAACACTAACACAAGTGCGAAAAGTGTTTTTTCCACACTAATACAATTGCAAAAGTGGTTTCCTGCACCAACACAAGTGCGAAAAGTGGTTTTTCAACACTAACACAAGTGCGAAAAGTGGTTTTTCAACACTAACACAAGTGCGAAAAGTGGTTTTTCAACACTAACACAAGTGCGAAAAGTGGTTTTTCCACACTAATACAAGTGCAAAAGTGGTTTCCTGCACCAACACAAGTGCGAAAAGGGGTTTTTCCACACTAATACAAGTGCAAAAGTGGTTTCCTGCACAAACACAAGTGCGAAAAGTGGTTTTTCAACATTAACACAAGTGCGAAAAGTGGTTTTTCCACACTAATAGAAGCGCAAAAGTGGTTTCCTGCACCAACACAAGTGCGAAAAGTGGTTTTTCAACACTAACCCAAGTGCGAAAAGTGGTTTTTCAACACTAACACAAGTGCGAAAAGTGGTTTTTCCACACTAATACAAGTGCAAAAGTGGTTTCCTGCACCAACACAAGTGTGAAAAGTGGTTTTTCAACACTAACACAAGTGCGAAAAGTGGTTTTTCAACACTAACACAAGTGCGAAAAGTGGTTTTTCAACACTAACACAAGTGCGAAAAGTGTTTTTTCCACACTAATACAAGTGCAAAAGTGGTTTCCTGCACCAACACAAGTGCGAAAAGTGGTTTTTCAACACTAACACAAGTGCAAAAAGTGGTTTTTCAACACTAACACAAGTGCAAAAAGTGTTTTTTCCACACTAATACAAGTGCAAAAGTGGTTTCCTGCACCAACACAAGTGCGAAAAGTGGTTTTTCAACACTAACACAAGTGCGAAAAGTGGTTTTTCAACACTAACACAAGTGCGAAAAGTGGTTTTTCCACACTAATACAAGTGCAAAAGTGGTTTCCTGCACCAACACAAGTGCGAAAAGTGGTTTTTCCACACTAATACAAGTGCAAAAGTGGTTTCCTGCACCAACACAAGTGCGAAAAGTGGTTTTTCAACACGAACACAAGTGCGAAAAGTGGTTTTTCAACACTAACACAAGTGCGAAAAGTGGTTTTTCCACACTAATACAAGTGCAAAAGTGGTTTCCTGCACCAACACAAGTGCGAAAAGTGGTTTTTCCACACTAATACAAGTGCAAAAGTGGTTTCCTGCACCAACACAAGTGCGAAAAGTGGTTTTTCAACACTAACACAAGTGCGAAAAGTGGTTTTTCAACACTAACACAAGTGCGAAAAGTGGTTTTTCAACACTAACACAAGTGCGAAAAGTGGTTTTTTCCACACTAATACAAGTGCAAAAGTGGTTTCCTGCACCAACACAAGTGCGAAAAGTGGTTTTTCCACACTAATACAAGTGCAAAAGTGGTTTCCTGCACCAACACAAGTGCGAAAAGTGGTTTTTCAACACTAACACAAGTTCGAAAAGTGGTTTTTCAACACTATCACAAGTGCAAAAAGTGTTTTTTCCACACTAATACAAGTGCAAAAGTGGTTTCCTGCACCAACACAAGTGCGAAAAGTGGTTTTACAACACTAACACAAGTGCGAAAAGTGCTTTTTCAACACGAACACAGGTGTGAAAAGTGGTTTTTCAACACTAACACAAGTGCGAAAAGTGTTTTCTCCACACTAATACAAGTGCAAAAGTGGTTTCCTGCACCAACACAAGTGCGAAAAGTGGTTTTTCAACACTAACACAAGTGCGAAAAGTGGTTTTTCAACACCAACACAAGTGCGAAAAGTGGTTTTTCCACACTAATACAAGTGCAAAAGTGGTTTCCTGCACCAACACAAGTGCGAAAAGTGGTTTTTCAACACTAACACAAGTGCGAAAAGTGGTTTTTCAACACTAACACAAGTGCGAAAAGTGGTTTTTCAACACTAACACAAGTGCGAAAAGTGTTTTTTCCACACTAATACAAGTGCAAAAGTGGTTTCCTGCACCAACACAAGTGCGAAAAGTGGTTTTTCAACACTAACACAAGTGCGAAAAGTGTTTTTTCCACACTAATACAAGTGTAAAAGTGGTTTCCTGCACCAACACAAGTGCGAAAAGTGGTTTTTCAACACTAACACAAGTGCGAAAGTGGTTTTTCAACACTAACACAAGTGCGAAAAGTGGCTTTTCAACACTAACACAAGTGCGAAAAGTGGTTTTTCCACACTAATACAAGTGCAAAAGTGGTTTCCTGCACCAACACAAGTGCCTTAAGTGGTTTTTCAACACTAACACAAGTGCGAAAAGTGGTTTTTCAACACTAACACAAGTGCGAAAAGTGGTTTTTCAACACTAACACAAGTGCGAAAAGTGTTTTTTCCACACGAATACAAGTGCAAAAGTGGTTTCCTGCACCAACACAAGTGCGAAAAGTGGTTTTTCAACACTAACACAAGTGCGAAAAGTGGTTTTTCAACACTAACAAAAGTGCGAAAAGTGTTTTTTTCCACACTAATACAAGTGCAAAAGTGGTTTCCTGCACCAATACAAGTGCGAAAAGTGGTTTTTCAACACTAACACAAGTGCGAAAAGTGGTTTTTCAACACTAACACAAGTGCGAAAAGTGGTTTTTCCACACTAATACAAGTGCAAAAGTGGTTTCCTGCACCAACACAAGTGCGAAAAGTGGTTTTTCAACACTAACACAAGTGCGAAAAGTGGTTTTTCAACACTAACACAAGTGCGAAAAGTGGTTTTTCAACACTAACACAAGTGCGAAAAGTGGTTTTTCCACACTAATACAAGTGCAAAAGTGGTTTCCTGCACCAACACAAGTGCGAAAAGGGGTTTTTCCACACTAATACAAGTGCAAAAGTGGTTTCCTGCACAAACACAAGTGCGAAAAGTGGTTTTTCAACATTAACACAAGTGCGAAAAGTGGTTTTTCCACACTAATAGAAGCGCAAAAGTGGTTTCCTGCACCAACACAAGTGCGAAAAGTGGTTTTTCAACACTAACCCAAGTGCGAAAAGTGGTTTTTCAACACTAACACAAGTGCGAAAAGTGGTTTTTCCACACTAATACAAGTGCAAAAGTGGTTTCCTGCACCAACACAAGTGTGAAAAGTGGTTTTTCAACACTAACACAAGTGCGAAAAGTGGTTTTTCAACACTAACACAAGTGCGAAAAGTGGTTTTTCAACACTAACACAAGTGCGAAAAGTGTTTTTTCCACACTAATACAAGTGCAAAAGTGGTTTCCTGCACCAACACAAGTGCGAAAAGTGGTTTTTCAACTCTATCACAAGTGCAAAAAGTGGTTTTTCAACACTAATACAAGTGCAAAAGTGGTTTCCTGCACCAACACAAGTGCGAAAAGTGGTTTTACAACACTAACACAAGTGCGAAAAGTGCTTTTTCAACACGAACACAGGTGTGAAAAGTGGTTTTTCAACACTAACACAAGTGCGAAAAGTGTTTTCTCCACACTAATACAAGTGCAAAAGTGGTTTCCTGCACCAACACAAGTGCGAAAAGTGGTTTTTCAACACTAACACAAGTGCGAAAAGTGGTTTTTCAACACCAACACAAGTGCGAAAAGTGGTTTTTCCACACTAATACAAGTGCAAAAGTGGTTTCCTGCACCAACACAAGTGCGAAAAGTGGTTTTTCAACACTAACACAAGTGCGAAATGGTTTTTCAACACTAACACAAGTGCGAAAAGTGGTTTTTCAACACTAACACAAGTGCGAAAAGTGTTTTTTCCACACTAATACAAGTGCAAAAGTGGTTTCCTGCACCAACACAAGTGCGAAAAGTGGTTTTTCAACACTAACACAAGTGCGAAAAGTGTTTTTTCCACACTAATACAAGTGTAAAAGTGGTTTCCTGCACCAACACAAGTGCGAAAAGTGGTTTTTCAACACTAACACAAGTGCGAAAGTGGTTTTTCAACACTAACACAAGTGCGAAAAGTGGCTTTTCAACACTAACACAAGTGCGAAAAGTGGTTTTTTCCACACTAATACAAGTGCAAAAGTGGTTTCCTGCACCAACACAAGTGCCTTAAGTGGTTTTTCAACACTAACACAAGTGCGAAAAGTGGTTTTTCAACACTAACACAAGTGCGAAAAGTGGTTTTTCAACACTAACACAAGTGCGAAAAGTGTTTTTTCCACACGAATACAAGTGCAAAAGTGGTTTCCTGCACCAACACAAGTGCGAAAAGTGGTTTTTCAACACTAACACAAGTGCGAAAAGTGGTTTTTCAACACTAACAAAAGTGCGAAAAGTGTTTTTTTTCCACACTAATACAAGTGCAAAAGTGGTTTCCTGCACCAATACAAGTGCGAAAAGTGGTTTTTCAACACTAACACAAGTGCGAAAAGTGGTTTTTCAACACTAACACAAGTGCGAAAAGTGGTTTTTCCACACTAATACAAGTGCAAAAGTGGTTTCCTGCACCAACACAAGTGCGAAAAGTGGTTTTTCAACACTAACACAAGTGCGAAAAGTGGTTTTTCAACACTAACACAAGTGCGAAAAGTGGTTTTTCAACACTAACACAAGTGCGAAAAGTGGTTTTTTCCACACTAATACAAGTGCAAAAGTGGTTTCCTGCACCAACACAAGTGCGAAAAGGGGTTTTTCCACACTAATACAAGTGCAAAAGTGGTTTCCTGCACAAACACAAGTGCGAAAAGTGGTTTTTCAACATTAACACAAGTGCGAAAAGTGGTTTTTCCACACTAATAGAAGCGCAAAAGTGGTTTCCTGCACCAACACAAGTGCGAAAAGTGGTTTTTCAACACTAACCCAAGTGCGAAAAGTGGTTTTTCAACACTAACACAAGTGCGAAAAGTGGTTTTTCCACACTAATACAAGTGCAAAAGTGGTTTCCTGCACCAACACAAGTGTGAAAAGTGGTTTTTCAACACTAACACAAGTGCGAAAAGTGGTTTTTCAACACTAACACAAGTGCGAAAAGTGGTTTTTCAACACTAACACAAGTGCGAAAAGTGTTTTTCCACACTAATACAAGTGCAAAAGTGGTTTCCTGCACCAACACAAGTGCGAAAAGTGGTTTTTCAACACTAACACAAGTGCAAAAAGTGGTTTTTCAACACTAACACAAGTGCAAAAGTGTTTTTTCCACACTAATACAAGTGCAAAAGTGGTTTCCTGCACCAACACAAGTGCGAAAAGTGGTTTTTCAACACTAACACAAGTGCGAAAAGTGGTTTTCAACACTAACACAAGTGCGAAAAGTGGTTTTTCAACACTAACACAAGTGCGAAAAGTGGTTTTTCAACACTAACACAAGTGCGAAAAGTGGTTTTTCAACACTAACACAAGTGCGAAATGTGGTTTCCTGCACGAACACAAGTGCGAAAAGTGGTTTTTCAACACTAACACAAGTGCCAAAAGTGGTTTTTCAACACTAACACAAGTGCGAAAAGTGGTTTTCAACACTAACACAAGTGCAAAAAGTGTTTTTTCCACACTAATACAAGTGCAAAAGTGGTTTCCTGCACCAACACAAGTGTGAAAAGTGGTTTTTCAACACTAACACAAGTGCGAAAAGTGGTATTTCAACACTAACACAAGTGCGAAAAGTGTTTTTTCCACACTAATACAAGTGCAAAAGTGGTTTCCTGCACCAACACAAGTGTGAAAAGTGGTTTTTCAACACTAACACAAGTGCGAAAAGTGGTATTTCAACACTAACACAAGTGCGAAAAGTGGTTTTTCCACACTAATACAAGTGCAAAAGTGGTTTCCTGCACCAACACAAGTGCGAAAAGTGGTTTTTCAACACTAACACAAGTGCGAAAAGTTGTTTTTCAACACTAACACAAGTGCGAAAAGTGGTTTTTCAACACGAACACAAGTGCGAAAAGTGGTTTTTCAACACTAACACAAGTGCGAAAAGTGGTTTTTCCACACTAATACAAGTGCAAAAGTGGTTTCCTGCACCAACACAAGTGCGAAAAGTGGTTTTTCCACACTAATACAAGTGCAAAAGTGGTTTCCTGCACCAACACAAGTGCGAAAAGTGGTTTTTCAACACTAACACAAGTGCGAAAAGTGGTTTTTCAACACTAACACAAGTGCGAAAAGTGGTTTTTCAACACTAACACAAGTGCGAAAAGTGGTTTTTTCCACACTAATACAAGTGCAAAAGTGGTTTCCTGCACCAACACAAGTGCGAAAAGTGGTTTTTCCACACTAATACAAGTGCAAAAGTGGTTTCCTGCACCAACACAAGTGCGAAAAGTGGTTTTTCAACACTAACACAAGTTCGAAAAGTGGTTTTTCAACACTATCACAAGTGCAAAAAGTGTTTTTTCCACACTAATACAAGTGCAAAAGTGGTTTCCTGCACCAACACAAGTGCGAAAAGTGGTTTTACAACACTAACACAAGTGCGAAAAGTGCTTTTTCAACACGAACACAGGTGTGAAAAGTGGTTTTTCAACACTAACACAAGTGCGAAAAGTGTTTTCTCCACACTAATACAAGTGCAAAAGTGGTTTCCTGCACCAACACAAGTGCGAAAAGTGGTTTTTCAACACTAACACAAGTGCGAAAAGTGGTTTTTCAACACCAACACAAGTGCGAAAAGTGGTTTTTCCACACTAATACAAGTGCAAAAGTGGTTTCCTGCACCAACACAAGTGCGAAAAGTGGTTTTTCAACACTAACACAAGTGCGAAAAGTGGTTTTTCAACACTAACACAAGTGCGAAAAGTGTTTTTTCCACACTAATACAAGTGCAAAAGTGGTTTCCTGCACCAACACAAGTGCGAAAAGTGGTTTTTCAACACTAACACAAGTGCGAAAAGTGTTTTTTCCACACTAATACAAGTGTAAAAGTGGTTTCCTGCACCAACACAAGTGCGAAAAGTGGTTTTTCAACACTAACACAAGTGCGAAAGTGGTTTTTCAACACTAACACAAGTGCGAAAAGTGGCTTTTCAACACTAACACAAGTGCGAAAAGTGGTTTTTCCACACTAATACAAGTGCAAAAGTGGTTTCCTGCACCAACACAAGTGCCTTAAGTGGTTTTTCAACACTAACACAAGTGCGAAAAGTGGTTTTTCAACACTAACACAAGTGCGAAAAGTGGTTTTTTCAACACTAACACAAGTGCGAAAAGTGTTTTTTCCACACGAATACAAGTGCAAAAGTGGTTTCCTGCACCAACACAAGTGCGAAAAGTGGTTTTTCAACACTAACACAAGTGCGAAAAGTGGTTTTTCAACACTAACAAAAGTGCGAAAAGTGTTTTTTTCCACACTAATACAAGTGCAAAAGTGGTTTCCTGCACCAATACAAGTGCGAAAAGTGGTTTTTCAACACTAACACAAGTGCGAAAAGTGGTTTTTCAACACTAACACAAGTGCGAAAAGTGGTTTTTCCACACTAATACAAGTGCAAAAGTGGTTTCCTGCACCAACACAAGTGCGAAAAGTGGTTTTTCAACACTAACACAAGTTCGAAAAGTGGTTTTTCAACACTATCACAAGTGCAAAAAGTGTTTTTTCCACACTAATACAAGTGCAAAAGTGGTTTCCTGCACCAACACAAGTGCGAAAAGTGGTTTTACAACACTAACACAAGTGCGAAAAGTGCTTTTTCAACACGAACACAGGTGTGAAAAGTGGTTTTTCAACACTAACACAAGTGCGAAAAGTGTTTTCTCCACACTAATACAAGTGCAAAAGTGGTTTCCTGCACCAACACAAGTGCGAAAAGTGGTTTTTCAACACTAACACAAGTGCGAAAAGTGGTTTTTCAACACCAACACAAGTGCGAAAAGTGGTTTTTCCACACTAATACAAGTGCAAAAGTGGTTTCCTGCACCAACACAAGTGCGAAAAGTGGTTTTTCAACACTAACACAAGTGCGAAAAGTGGTTTTTCAACACTAACACAAGTGCGAAAAGTGGTTTTTCAACACTAACACAAGTGCGAAAAGTGTTTTTTCCACACTAATACAAGTGCAAAAGTGGTTTCCTGCACCAACACAAGTGCGAAAAGTGGTTTTTCAACACTAACACAAGTGCGAAAAGTGTTTTTTCCACACTAATACAAGTGTAAAAGTGGTTTCCTGCACCAACACAAGTGCGAAAAGTGGTTTTTCAACACTAACACAAGTGCGAAAGTGGTTTTTCAACACTAACACAAGTGCGAAAAGTGGCTTTTCAACACTAACACAAGTGCGAAAAGTGGTTTTTCCACACTAATACAAGTGCAAAAGTGGTTTCCTGCACCAACACAAGTGCCTTAAGTGGTTTTTCAACACTAACACAAGTGCGAAAAGTGGTTTTTCAACACTAACACAAGTGCGAAAAGTGGTTTTTCAACACTAACACAAGTGCGAAAAGTGTTTTTTCCACACGAATACAAGTGCAAAAGTGGTTTCCTGCACCAACACAAGTGCGAAAAGTGGTTTTTCAACACTAACACAAGTGCGAAAAGTGGTTTTTCAACACTAACAAAAGTGCGAAAAGTGTTTTTTTCCACACTAATACAAGTGCAAAAGTGGTTTCCTGCACCAATACAAGTGCGAAAAGTGGTTTTTCAACACTAACACAAGTGCGAAAAGTGGTTTTTCAACACTAACACAAGTGCGAAAAGTGGTTTTTCCACACTAATACAAGTGCAAAAGTGGTTTCCTGCACCAACACAAGTGCGAAAAGTGGTTTTTCAACACTAACACAAGTGCGAAAAGTGGTTTTTCAACACTAACACAAGTGCGAAAAGTGGTTTTTCAACACTAACACAAGTGCGAAAAGTGGTTTTTCCACACTAATACAAGTGCAAAAGTGGTTTCCTGCACCAACACAAGTGCGAAAAGTGGTTTTTCAACACTAACACAAGTTCGAAAAGTGGTTTTTCAACACTATCACAAGTGCAAAAAGTGTTTTTTCCACACTAATACAAGTGCAAAAGTGGTTTCCTGCACCAACACAAGTGCGAAAAGTGGTTTTTCAACACTAACACAAGTGCCAAAAGTGGTTTTTCAACACTAACACAAGTGCAAAAAGAGGTTTTTCAACACTAACAAAAGTGCGAAAAGTGTTTTTTCCACACTAATACAAGTGCAAAAGTGGTTTCCTGCACCAACACAAGTGCGAAAAGTGGTTTTTCAACACTAACAGAAGTGCGAAAAGTGGTTTTTCAACACTAACACAAGTGCGAAAAGTGGTTTTTCCACACTAATACAAGTGCAAAAGTGGTTTCCTGCACCAACACAAGTGCGAAAAGTGGTTTTTCAACACTAACACAAGTGCGAAAAGTGGTTTTTCAACACTAACACAAGTGCGAAAAGTGGTTTTTCAACACTAACACAAGTGCGAAAAGTGGTTTTCCACACTAATACAAGTGCAAAAGTGGTTTCCTGCGCCAACACAAGTGCGAAAAGTGGTTTTTCAACACTAACACAAGTGCGAAAAGTGTTTTTTCCACACTAATACAAGTGCAAAAGTGGTTTCCTGCACCAACACAAGTGCGAAAAGTGGTTTTTCAACACTAACACAAGTGCGAAAAGTGGTTTTTCAACACTAACACAAGTGCGAAAAGTGGTTTTTCAACACTAACACAAGTGCGAAAAGTGGTTTTTCCACACTAATACAAGTGCAAAAGTGGTTTCCTGCACCAACACAAGTGCGAAAAGGGGTTTTTCCACACTAATACAAGTGCAAAAGTGGTTTCCTGCACAAACACAAGTGCGAAAAGTGGTTTTTCAACATTAACACAAGTGCGAAAAGTGGTTTTTCCACACTAATAGAAACGCAAAAGTGGTTTCCTGCACCAACACAAGTGCGAAAAGTGGTTTTTCAACACTAACCCAAGTGCGAAAAGTGGTTTTTCAACACTAACACAAGTGCGAAAAGTGGTTTTTCCACACTAATACAAGTGCAAAAGTGGTTTCCTGCACCAACACAAGTGTGAAAAGTGGTTTTTCAACACTAACACAAGTGCGAAAAGTGGTTTTTCAACATTAACACAAGTGCGAAAAGTGGTTTTTCAACACTAACACAAGTGCGAAAAGTGTTTTTTCCACACTAATACAAGTGCAAAAGTGGTTTCCTGCACCAACACAAGTGCGAAAAGTGGTTTTTCAACACTAACACAAGTGCGAAAAGTGGTTTTTCAACACTAACACAAGTGCAAAAAGTGTTTTTTCCACACTAATACAAGTGCAAAAGTGGTTTCCTGCACCAACACAAGTGCGAAAAGTGGTTTTTCCACACTAATACAAGTGCAAAAGTGGTTTCCTGCACCAACACAAGTGCGAAAAGTGGTTTTTCAACACTAACACAAGTTCGAAAAGTGGTTTTTCAACACTATCACAAGTGCAAAAAGTGTTTTTTCCACACTAATACAAGTGCAAAAGTGGTTTCCTGCACCAACACAAGTGCGAAAAGTGGTTTTACAACACTAACACAAGTGCGAAAAGTGCTTTTTCAACACGAACACAGGTGTGAAAAGTGGTTTTTCAACACTAACACAAGTGCGAAAAGTGTTTTCTCCACACTAATACAAGTGCAAAAGTGGTTTCCTGCACCAACACAAGTGCGAAAAGTGGTTTTTCAACACTAACACAAGTGCGAAAAGTGGTTTTTCAACACCAACACAAGTGCGAAAAGTGGTTTTTCCACACTAATACAAGTGCAAAAGTGGTTTCCTGCACCAACACAAGTGCGAAAAGTGGTTTTTCAACACTAACACAAGTGCGAAAAGTGGTTTTTCAACACTAACACAAGTGCGAAAAGTGTTTTTTCCACACTAATACAAGTGCAAAAGTGGTTTCCTGCACCAACACAAGTGCGAAAAGTGGTTTTTCAACACTAACACAAGTGCGAAAAGTGTTTTTTCCACACTAATACAAGTGTAAAAGTGGTTTCCTGCACCAACACAAGTGCGAAAAGTGGTTTTTCAACACTAACACAAGTGCGAAAGTGGTTTTTCAACACTAACACAAGTGCGAAAAGTGGCTTTTCAACACTAACACAAGTGCGAAAAGTGGTTTTTCCACACTAATACAAGTGCAAAAGTGGTTTCCTGCACCAACACAAGTGCCTTCAGTGGTTTTTCAACACTAACACAAGTGCGAAAAGTGGTTTTTCAACACTAACACAAGTGCGAAAAGTGGTTTTTCAACACTAACACAAGTGCGAAAAGTGTTTTTTCCACACGAATACAAGTGCAAAAGTGGTTTCCTGCACCAACACAAGTGCGAAAAGTGGTTTTTCAACACTAACACAAGTGCGAAAAGTGGTTTTTCAACACTAACAAAAGTGCGAAAAGTGTTTTTTTCCACACTAATACAAGTGCAAAAGTGGTTTCCTGCACCAATACAAGTGCGAAAAGTGGTTTTTCAACACTAACACAAGTGCGAAAAGTGGTTTTTCAACACTAACACAAGTGCGAAAAGTGGTTTTTCCACACTAATACAAGTGCAAAAGTGGTTTCCTGCACCAACACAAGTGCGAAAAGTGGTTTTTCAACACTAACACAAGTTCGAAAAGTGGTTTTTCAACACTATCACAAGTGCAAAAAGTGTTTTTTCCACACTAATACAAGTGCAAAAGTGGTTTCCTGCACCAACACAAGTGCGAAAAGTGGTTTTACAACACTAACACAAGTGCGAAAAGTGCTTTTTCAACACGAACACAGGTGTGAAAAGTGGTTTTTCAACACTAACACAAGTGCGAAAAGTGTTTTCTCCACACTAATACAAGTGCAAAAGTGGTTTCCTGCACCAACACAAGTGCGAAAAGTGGTTTTTCAACACTAACACAAGTGCGAAAAGTGGTTTTTCAACACCAACACAAGTGCGAAAAGTGGTTTTTCCACACTAATACAAGTGCAAAAGTGGTTTCCTGCACCAACACAAGTGCGAAAAGTGGTTTTTCAACACTAACACAAGTGCGAAAAGTGGTTTTTCAACACTAACACAAGTGCGAAAAGTGGTTTTTCAACACTAACACAAGTGCGAAAAGTGTTTTTTCCACACTAATACAAGTGCAAAAGTGGTTTCCTGCACCAACACAAGTGCGAAAAGTGGTTTTTCAACACTAACACAAGTGCGAAAAGTGTTTTTTCCACACTAATACAAGTGTAAAAGTGGTTTCCTGCACCAACACAAGTGCGAAAAGTGGTTTTTCAACACTAACACAAGTGCGAAAGTGGTTTTTCAACACTAACACAAGTGCGAAAAGTGGCTTTTCAACACTAACACAAGTGCGAAAAGTGGTTTTTCCACACTAATACAAGTGCAAAAGTGGTTTCCTGCACCAACACAAGTGCCTTAAGTGGTTTTTCAACACTAACACAAGTGCGAAAAGTGGTTTTTCAACACTAACACAAGTGCGAAAAGTGGTTTTTCAACACTAACACAAGTGCGAAAAGTGTTTTTTCCACACGAATACAAGTGCAAAAGTGGTTTCCTGCACCAACACAAGTGCGAAAAGTGGTTTTCAACACTAACACAAGTGCGAAAAGTGGTTTTTCAACACTAACAAAAGTGCGAAAAGTGTTTTTTTCCACACTAATACAAGTGCAAAAGTGGTTTCCTGCACCAATACAAGTGCGAAAAGTGGTTTTTCAACACTAACACAAGTGCGAAAAGTGGTTTTTCAACACTAACACAAGTGCGAAAAGTGGTTTTTCCACACTAATACAAGTGCAAAAGTGGTTTCCTGCACCAACACAAGTGCGAAAAGTGGTTTTTCAACACTAACACAAGTGCGAAAAGTGGTTTTTCAAACACTAACACAAGTGCGAAAAGTGGTTTTTCAACACTAACACAAGTGCGAAAAGTGGTTTTTCCACACTAATACAAGTGCAAAAGTGGTTTCCTGCACCAACACAAGTGCGAAAAGTGGTTTTTCAACACTAACACAAGTTCGAAAAGTGGTTTTTCTACACTATCACAAGTGCAAAAAGTGTTTTTTCCACACTAATACAAGTGCAAAAGTGGTTTCCTGCACCAACACAAGTGCGAAAAGTGGTTTTTCAACACTAACACAAGTGCCAAAAGTGGTTTTTCAACACTAACACAAGTGCAAAAAGAGGTTTTTCAACACTAACAAAAGTGCGAAAAGTGTTTTTTCCACACTAATACAAGTGCAAAAGTGGTTTCCTGCACCAACACAAGTGCGAAAAGTGGGTTTTTCAACACTAACACAAGTGCGAAAAGTGGTTTTTCAACACTAACACAAGTGCGAAAAGTGGTTTTTCAACACTAACACAAGTGCGAAAAGTGGTTTTCCACACTAATACAAGTGCAAAAGTGGTTTCCTGCGCCAACACAAGTGCGAAAAGTCGTTTTTCAACACTAACACAAGTGCGAAAAGTGTTTTTTCCACACTAATACAAGTGCAAAAGTGGTTTCCTGCACCAACACAAGTGCGAAAAGTGGTTTTTCAACACTAACACAAGTGCGAAAAGTGGTTTTTCAACACTAACACAAGTGCGAAAAGTGGTTTTTCAACACTAACACAAGTGCGAAAAGTGGTTTTTCCACACTAATACAAGTGCAAAAGTGGTTTCCTGCACCAACACAAGTGCGAAAAGGGGTTTTTCCACACTAATACAAGTGCAAAAGTGGTTTCCTGCACAAACACAAGTGCGAAAAGTGGTTTTTCAACATTAACACAAGTGTGAAAAGTGGTTTTTCCACACTAATAGAAGCGCAAAAGTGGTTTCCTGCACCAACACAAGTGCGAAAAGTGGTTTTTCAACACTAACCCAAGTGCGAAAAGTGGTTTTTCAACACTAACACAAGTGCGAAAAGTGGTTTTTCCACACTAATACAAGTGCAAAAGTGGTTTCCTGCACCAACACAAGTGTGAAAAGTGGTTTTTCAACACTAACACAAGTGCGAAAAGTGGTTTTTCAACACTAACACAAGTGCGAAAAGTGGTTTTTCAACACTAACACAAGTGCGAAAAGTGTTTTTTCCACACTAATACAAGTGCAAAAGTGGTTTCCTGCACCAACACAAGTGCGAAAAGTGGTTTTTCAACACTAACACAAGTGCGAAAAGTGGTTTTTCAACACTAACACAAGTGCAAAAAGTGTTTTTTCCACACTAATACAAGTGCAAAAGTGGTTTCCTGCACCAACACAAGTGCGAAAAGTGGTTTTTCAACACTAACACAAGTGCGAAAAGTGGTTTTTCAACACTAACACAAGTGCGAAAAGTGGTTTTTCAACACTAACACAAGTGCGAAAAGTGGTTTTTCAACACTAACACAAGTGCGAAAAGTGGTTTTTCAACACTAACACAAGTGCGAAATGTGGTTTCCTGCACGAACACAAGTGCGAAAAGTGGTTTTTCAACACTAACACAAGTGCCAAAAGTGGTTTTTCAACACTAACACAAGTGCGAAAAGTGGTTTTTCAACACTAACACAAGTGCAAAAAGTGTTTTTTCCACACTAATACAAGTGCAAAAGTGGTTTCCTGCACCAACACAAGTGTGAAAAGTGGTTTTTCAACACTAACACAAGTGCAAAAGTGGTATTTCAACACTAACACAAGTGCGAAAAGTGTTTTTTCCACACTAATACAAGTGCAAAAGTGGTTTCCTGCACCAACACAAGTGTGAAAAGTGGTTTTTCAACACTAACACAAGTGCGAAAAGTGGTATTTCAACACTAACACAAGTGCGAAAAGTGGTTTTTCCACACTAATACAAGTGCAAAAGTGGTTTCCTGCACCAACACAAGTGCGAAAAGTGGTTTTTCAACACTAACACAAGTGCGAAAAGTTGTTTTTCAACACTAACACAAGTGCGAAAAGTGGTTTTTCAACACGAACACAAGTGCGAAAAGTGGTTTTTCAACACTAACACAAGTGCGAAAAGTGGTTTTTCCACACTAATACAAGTGCAAAAGTGGTTTCCTGCACCAACACAAGTGCGAAAAGTGGTTTTTCAACACTAACACAAGTGCGAAAAGTGTTTTTCCACACTAATACAAGTGTAAAAGTGGTTTCCTGCACCAACACAAGTGCGAAAAGTGGTTTTTCAACACTAACACAAGTGCGAAAGTGGTTTTTCAACACTAACACAAGTGCGAAAAGTGGCTTTTCAACACTAACACAAGTGCGAAAAGTGATTTTTCCACACTAATACAAGTGCAAAAGTGGTTTCCTGCACCAACACAAGTGCCTTAAGTGGTTTTTTCAACACTAACACAAGTGCGAAAAGTGGTTTTTCAACACTAACACAAGTGCGAAAAGTGGTTTTTCAACACTAACACAAGTGCGAAAAGTGTTTTTTCCACACGAATACAAGTGCAAAAGTGGTTTCCTGCACCAACACAAGTGCGAAAAGTGGTTTTTCAACACTAACACAAGTGCGAAAAGTGGTTTTTCAACACTAACAAAAGTGCGAAAAGTGTTTTTTTCCACACTAATACAAGTGCAAAAGTGGTTTCCTGCACCAATACAAGTGCGAAAAGTGGTTTTTCAACACTAACACAAGTGCGAAAAGTGGTTTTTCAACACTAACACAAGTGCGAAAAGTGGTTTTTCCACACTAATACAAGTGCAAAAGTGGTTTCCTGCACCAACACAAGTGCGAAAAGTGGTTTTTCAACACTAACACAAGTGCGAAAAGTGGTTTTTCAACACTAACACAAGTGCGAAAAGTGGTTTTTCAACACTAACACAAGTGCGAAAAGTGGTTTTTCCACACTAATACAAGTGCAAAAGTGGTTTCCTGCACCAACACAAGTGCGAAAAGTGGTTTTTCAACACTAACACAAGTTCGAAAAGTGGTTTTTCAACACTATCACAAGTGCAAAAAGTGTTTTTTCCACACTAATACAAGTGCAAAAGTGGTTTCCTGCACCAACACAAGTGCGAAAAGTGGTTTTTCAACACTAACACAAGTGCCAAAAGTGGTTTTTCAACACTAACACAAGTGCAAAAAGAGGTTTTTCAACACTAACAAAAGTGCGAAAAGTGTTTTTTCCACACTAATACAAGTGCAAAAGTGGTTTCCTGCACCAACACAAGTGCGAAAAGTGGTTTTTCAACACTAACAGAAGTGCGAAAAGTGGTTTTTCAACACTAACACAAGTGCGAAAAGTGGTTTTTCCACACTAATACAAGTGCAAAAGTGGTTTCCTGCACCAACACAAGTGCGAAAAGTGGTTTTTCAACACTAACACAAGTGCGAAAAGTGGTTTTTCAACACTAACACAAGTGCGAAAAGTGGTTTTTCAACACTAACACAAGTGCGAAAAGTGGTTTTTCCACACTAATACAAGTGCAAAAGTGGTTTCCTGCGCCAACACAAGTGCGAAAAGTGGTTTTTCAACACTAACACAAGTGCGAAAAGTGTTTTTTCCACACTAATACAAGTGCAAAAAAGTGGTTTCCTGCACCAACACAAGTGCGAAAAGTGGTTTTTCAACACTAACACAAGTGCGAAAAGTGGTTTTTCAACACTAACACAAGTGCGAAAAGTGGTTTTTCAACACTAACACAAGTGCGAAAAGTGGTTTTTCCACACTAATACAAGTGCAAAAGTGGTTTCCTGCACCAACACAAGTGCGAAAAGGGGTTTTTCCACACTAATACAAGTGCAAAAGTGGTTTCCTGCACAAACACAAGTGCGAAAAGTGGTTTTTCAACATTAACACAAGTGCGAAAAAAGTGGTTTTTCCACACTAATAGAAGCGCAAAAGTGGTTTCCTGCACAACACAAGTGCGAAAAGTGGTTTTTCAACACTAACCCAAGTGCGAAAAGTGGTTTTTCAACACTAACACAAGTGCGAAAAGTGGTTTTTCCACACTAATACAAGTGCAAAAGTGGTTTCCTGCACCAACACAAGTGTGAAAAGTGGTTTTT
Source organism: Myxine glutinosa (assembly GCF_964187855.1). Classification (NCBI taxonomy): domain Eukaryota; kingdom Metazoa; phylum Chordata; class Myxini; order Myxiniformes; family Myxinidae; genus Myxine; species Myxine glutinosa. The sequence goes on along the minus strand of NW_027618542.1, from coordinate 5,850 downwards.
CAACACTAACACAAGTGCGAAAAGTGGTTTTTCAACACTAACACAAGTGCGAAAAGTGGTTTTTCAACACTAACACAAGTGCGAAAAGTGTTTTTTCCACACTAATACAAGTGCAAAAGTGGTTTCCTGCACCAACACAAGTGCGAAAAGTGGTTTTTCAACACTAACACAAGTGCGAAAAGTGGTTTTTCAACACTAACACAAGTGCAAAAAGTGTTTTTTCCACACTAATACAAGTGCAAAAGTGGTTTCCTGCACCAACACAAGTGCGAAAAGTGGTTTTTTCAACACTAACACAAGTGCGAAAAGTGGTTTTTCAACACTAACACAAGTGCGAAAAGTGGTTTTTCAACACTAACACAAGTGCGAAAAGTGGTTTTTCAACACTAACACAAAGTGCGAAAAGTGGTTTTTCAACACTAACACAAGTGCGAAATGTGGTTTCCTGCACGAACACAAGTGCGAAAAGTGGTTTTTCAACACTAACACAAGTGCCAAAAGTGGTTTTTCAACACTAACACAAGTGCGAAAAGTGGTTTTTCAACACTAACACAAGTGCGAAAAGTGGTTTTTCAACACTAACACAAGTGCGAAAAGTGTTTTTTCCACACTAATACAAGTGCAAAAGTGGTTTCCTGCACCAACACAAGTGCGAAATGTGGTTTTTCAACACTAACACAAGTGCGAAAAGTGGTTTTTCCACACTAATACAAGTGCAAAAGTGGTTTCCTGCACCAACACAAGTGCGAAAAGTGGTTTTCCACACTAATACAAGTGCAAAAGTGGTTTCCTGCACCAACACAAGTGCGAAAAGTGGTTTTTCAACACTAACACAAGTGCGAAAAGTGTTTTTCCACACTAATACAAGTGTAAAAGTGGTTTCCTGCACCAACACAAGTGCGAAAAGTGGTTTTTCAACACTAACACAAGTGCGAAAGTAGTTTTTCAACACTAACACAAGTGCGAAAAGTGGCTTTTCAACACTAACACAAGTGCGAAAAGTGATTTTTCCACACTAATACAAGTGCAAAAGTGGTTTCCTGCACCAACACAAGTGCCTTAAGTGGTTTTTCAACACTAACACAAGTGCGAAAAGTGGTTTTTCAACACTAACACAAGTGCGAAAAGTGGTTTTTCAACACTAACACAAGTGCGAAAAGTGTTTTTTCCACACGAATACAAGTGCAAAAGTGGTTTCCTGCACCAACACAAGTGCGAAAAGTGGTTTTTCAACACTAACACAAGTGCGAAAAGTGGTTTTTCAACACTAACAAAAGTGCGAAAAGTGTTTTTTTCCACACTAATACAAGTGCAAAAGTGGTTTCCTGCACCAATACAAGTGCGAAAAGTGGTTTTTCAACACTAACACAAGTGCGAAAAGTGGTTTTTCAACACTAACACAAGTGCGAAAAGTGGTTTTTCCACACTAATACAAGTGCAAAAGTGGTTTCCTGCACCAACACAAGTGCGAAAAGTGGTTTTTCAACACTAACACAAGTGCGAAAAGTGGTTTTTCAACACTAACACAAGTGCGAAAAGTGGTTTTTCAACACTAACACAAGTGCGAAAAGTGGTTTTTCCACACTAATACAAGTGCAAAAGTGGTTTCCTGCACCAACACAAGTGCGAAAAGTGGTTTTTCAACACTAACACAAGTTCGAAAAGTGGTTTTTCAACACTATCACAAGTGCAAAAAGTGTTTTTTCCACACTAATACAAGTGCAAAAGTGGTTTCCTGCACCAACACAAGTGCGAAAAGTGGTTTTTCAACACTAACACAAGTGCCAAAAGTGGTTTTTCAACACTAACACAAGTGCAAAAAGAGGTTTTTCAACACTAACAAAAGTGCGAAAAGTGTTTTTTCCACACTAATACAAGTGCAAAAGTGGTTTCCTGCACCAACACAAGTGCGAAAAGTGGTTTTTCAACACTAACAGAAGTGCGAAAAGTGGTTTTTCAACACTAACACAAGTGCGAAAAGTGGTTTTTCCACACTAATACAAGTGCAAAAGTGGTTTCCTGCACCAACACAAGTGCGAAAAGTGGTTTTTCAACACTAACACAAGTGCGAAAAGTGGTTTTTCAACACTAACACAAGTGCGAAAAGTGGTTTTTCAACACTAACACAAGTGCGAAAAGTGGTTTTTCCACACTAATACAAGTGCAAAAGTGGTTTCCTGCGCCAACACAAGTGCGAAAAGTGGTTTTTCAACACTAACACAAGTGCGAAAAGTGTTTTTTCCACACTAATACAAGTGCAAAAGTGGTTTCCTGCACCAACACAAGTGCGAAAAGTGGTTTTTCAACACTAACACAAGTGCGAAAAGTGGTTTTTCAACACTAACACAAGTGCGAAAAGTGGTTTTTCAACACTAACACAAGTGCGAAAAGTGGTTTTTCCACACTAATACAAGTGCAAAAGTGGTTTCCTGCACCAACACAAGTGCGAAAGGGGTTTTTCCACACTAATACAAGTGCAAAAGTGGTTTCCTGCACAAACACAAGTGCGAAAAGTGGTTTTTCAACATTAACACAAGTGCGAAAAGTGGTTTTTCCACACTAATAGAAGCGCAAAAGTGGTTTCCTGCACCAACACAAGTGCGAAAAGTGGTTTTTCAACACTAACCCAAGTGCGAAAAGTGGTTTTTCAACACTAACACAAGTGCGAAAAGTGGTTTTTCCACACTAATACAAGTGCAAAAGTGGTTTCCTGCACCAACACAAGTGTGAAAAGTGGTTTTTCAACACTAACACAAGTGCGAAAAGTGGTTTTTCAACACTAACACAAGTGCGAAAAGTGGTTTTTCAACACTAACACAAGTGCGAAAAGTGTTTTTTCCACACTAATACAAGTGCAAAAGTGGTTTCCTGCACCAACACAAGTGCGAAAAGTGGTTTTTCAACACTAACACAAGTGCGAAAAGTGGTTTTTCAACACTAACACAAGTGCAAAAAGTGTTTTTTCCACACTAATACAAGTGCAAAAGTGGTTTCCTGCACCAACACAAGTGCGAAAAGTGGTTTTTCAACACTAACACAAGTGCGAAAAGTGGTTTTTCAACACTAACACAAGTGCGAAAAGTGGTTTTTCAACACTAACACAAGTGCGAAAAGTGGTTTTTCAACACTAACACAAGTGCGAAAAGTGGTTTTTCAACACAAACACAAGTGCGAAATGTGGTTTCCTGCACGAACACAAGTGCGAAAAGTGGTTTTTCAACACTAACACAAGTGCCAAAAGTGGTTTTTCAACACTAACACAAGTGCGAAAAGTGGTTTTTCAACACTAACACAAGTGCGAAAAGTGGTTTTTCAACACTAACACAAGTGCGAAAAGTGTTTTTTCCACACTAATACAAGTGCAAAAGTGGTTTCCTGCACCAACACAAGTGCGAAATGTGGTTTTTCAACACTAACACAAGTGCGAAAAGTGGTTTTTCAACACTAACACAAGTGCGAAAAGTGGTTTTTCAACACTAACACAAGTGCAAAAAGTGGTTTTCCACACTAATACAAGTGCAAAAGTGGTTTCCTGCACCAACACAAGTGCAAAAAGTGGTTTTTCAACACTAACACAAGTGCGAAAAGTTGTTTTTCAACACTAACTCAAGTGCGAAAAGTGGTTTTTCCACACTAATACAAGTGCAAAAGTGGTTTCCTGCACCAACACAAGTGCGAAAAGTGGTTTTTCAACACTAACACAAGTTCGAAAAGTGGTTTTTCAAGACTATCACAAGTGCAAAAAGTGTTTTTTCCACACTAATACAAGTGCAAAAGTGGTTTCCTGCACCAACACAAGTGCGAAAAGTGGTTTTTCAACACTAACACAAGTTCGAAAAGTGGTTTTTCAACACTATCACAAGTGCAAAAAGTGTTTTTTCCACACTAATACAAGTGCAAATGTGGTTTCCTGCACGAACACAAGTGCGAAAAGTGGTTTTTCAACACTAACACAAGTGCCAAAAGTGGTTTTTCAACACTAACACAAGTGCCAAAAGTGGTTTTTCAACACTAACACAAGCGCGAAAAGTGTTTTTCAACACTAACAAAAGTGCGCAAAGTGTTTTTTCCACACTAATACAAGTGCAAAAGTGGTTTCCTGCACCAACACAAGTGTGAAAAGTGGTTTTTCAACACTAACACAAGTGCGAAAAGTGGTATTTCAACACTAACACAAGTGCGAAAAGTGGTTTTTCCACACTAATACAAGTGCAAAAGTGGTTTCCTGCACCAACACAAGTGCGAAAAGTGGTTTTTCAACACTAACACAAGTGCGAAAAGTTGTTTTTCAACACTAACACAAGTGCGAAAAGTGGTTTTTCAACACGAACACAAGTGCGAAAAGTGGTTTTTCAACACTAACACAAGTGCGAAAAGTGGTTTTTCCACACTAATACAAGTGCAAAAGTGGTTTCCTGCACCAACACAAGTGCGAAAAGTGGTTTTTCCACACTAATACAAGTGCAAAAGTGGTTTCCTGCACCAACACAAGTGCGAAAAGTGGTTTTTCAACACTAACACAAGTGCGAAAAGTGGTTTTTCAACACTAACACAAGTGCGAAAAGTGGTTTTTCAACACTAACACAAGTGCGAAAAGTGGTGGTTTTTTCCACACTAATACAAGTGCAAAAGTGGTTTCCTGCACCAACACAAGTGCAAAAAGTGGTTTTTCCACACTAATACAAGTGCAAAAGTGGTTTCCTGCACCAACACAAGTGTGAAAAGTGGTTTTTCAACACTAACACAAGTTCGAAAAGTGGTTTTTCAACACTATCACAAGTGCAAAAAGTGTTTTTTCCACACTAATACAAGTGCAAAAGTGGTTTCCTGCACCAACACAAGTGCGAAAAGTGGTTTTACAACACTAACACAAGTGCGAAAAGTGCTTTTTCAACACGAACACAGGTGTGAAAAGTGGTTTTTCAACACTAACACAAGTGCGAAAAGTGTTTTCTCCACACTAATACAAGTGCAAAAGTGGTTTCCTGCACCAACACAAGTGCGAAAAGTGGTTTTTCAACACTAACACAAGTGCGAAAAGTGGTTTTTCAACACCAACACAAGTGCGAAAAGTGGTTTTTCCACACTAATACAAGTGCAAAAGTGGTTTCCTGCACCAACACAAGTGCGAAAAGTGGTTTTTCAACACTAACACAAGTGCGAAAAGTGGTTTTTCAACACTAACACAAGTGCGAAAAGTGGTTTTTCAACACTAACACAAGTGCGAAAAGTGTTTTTTCCACACTAATACAAGTGCAAAAGTGGTTTCCTGCACCAACACAAGTGCGAAAAGTGGTTTTTCAACACTAACACAAGTGCGAAAAGTGTTTTTTCCACACTAATACAAGTGTAAAAGTGGTTTCCTGCACCAACACAAGTGCGAAAAGTGGTTTTTCAACACTAACACAAGTGCGAAAGTGGTTTTTCAACACTAACACAAGTGCGAAAAGTGGCTTTTCAACACTAACACAAGTGCTAAAAGTGGTTTTTCCACACTAATACAAGTGCAAAAGTGGTTTCCTGCACCAACACAAGTGCCTTAAGTGGTTTTTCAACACTAACACAAGTGCGAAAAGTGGTTTTTCAACACTAACACAAGTGCGAAAAGTGGTTTTTCAACACTAACACAAGTGCGAAAAGTGTTTTTTCCACACGAATACAAGTGCAAAAGTGGTTTCCTGCACCAACACAAGTGCGAAAAGTGGTTTTTCAACACTAACACAAGTGCGAAAAGTGGTTTTTCAACACTAACACAAGTGCGAAAAGTGTTTTTTCCACACTAATACAAGTGCAAAAGTGGTTTCCTGCACCAATACAAGTGCGAAAAGTGGTTTTTCAACACTAACACAA